>NC_056730.1:556111668-556409168 GCF_019279795.1 Protopterus annectens | reverse complement strand
GTCCGGTCCTAGGTCTTCCCCTGTACAGACACTTGCTAGGCCTTCTCTTAAAAAGAAAGGGAAAAGAAAACATACCTCTCCTGTTAGGGAAAGTCAACCAGATTGGCAGGCTTTCTCACAAAGCCTCTTCAATGCATTCATGGCCTTGTGGCCTACAGCCCCAGGAGCTTCCTCAATTCCTCTTCCGGTTCTGAGTCCTAGGCCTCAGGCCGCAGAACCCTCACAGGTGGGAGAGGAGGAGTCCTCTGATTTTCCTCAGAAGAACTCTCTCTTACACCTTCAAACTCCCTTCCCCCCTTGGCTATGCCTGTCTAGAGGAAGAATCTGCTGAAGCTGGTTCCACTGCAGAAAATCCCACCTTTGGGGAAACCATAGCAAAGATGAGAGAGTATTTCAAGTGGGATTCATCTGAGATGATGGAGGTACAAAAATGGTACTATGAGCTCCTTCAGATGGATTCTCCAGCTCCCTCAACTGTTCCACCTATACTTCCAGCCTTTCTTGATGCTTTCACTGCAGCATCCATAAATCCAGACTCTCAACCTCCAGCTCCCCGCTGAACTGATAGGTTTCATAAGGTCCCTGAGACAGCTAAATTCCTGGTAAAATGCCCTGCTACAGACCCAGCTACTATCTCTGTCTCTACTGACAAGGCTTTGAAATGACTGCCTTCAACTTCTCTCCTCCCTGCTGACAATGACAGCAAGGCCATGGAGCACTTGGGCAAAAATGTGTACACTTCTGCTACTCTGGCTTTCATAGCAATCAATTACCGGACACACATGTCTAAATATAACTTGGCCCTTTTAGAGAAAATTTCCACACAGCTTTTGGACATGTCTGACTCTCAAGCCAAAGCTCAACTGTCCAGTCTTATTTCCCTGACCTCTCAAGTTACCAGGCATTCTATAAGGTGCAGCTATGATGCTGCTGAGGCCTCAGCTAGGTTGGCAGCATCAGAAGGTATTCTTGACTACGCCTTCAGCCATTACCAGATGAATTTAGGGCTAAGCTTGTAGATGCACCTTTAGACAATTCAGCCCTATTTGGATCCAAAGTTGCAGACTTGTTTAAGACCTTGCAACAAAGTGGTAAGGAATTGCAGGACTTAAAGCATTTGTTTGTATCCCCCATTCCCAAGTTTTAAAGGAATTACCCATCCAAAACTCATTTAACCAGGAAGCATTCAGGTCCTGCTTACTCTTCCAGACCAAGAAAAGCTACCAGGAAACAACCCACTCCTGCTAGGACTACACAAACTACTACTCAGAGGGCACGCTTTCAAGACAGGACAGATAGTGTGTAACAACCTGTCATTCTTGAAACCCCTCCTCCCTCCGTCCCTCTTTCCTTAAGACTCTCTCACTGTCTCCAGGTGTGGAGACACATCACTTCAGACAAGTGGGTACTATCAATAATAGAACACAGGTACTTCATGACCTGAATCATTCCTCCAAAGAGAAGGGAAATTCCCCAGCTCCCAAAAGAACAGCTTCCCCTCTTACAACCAGTTCTTGACAACCTTATGGCCCAAGGTACCATCCAGCCTGTTCCATAGTCAGCAATGGGAAAAGGCTTTTACTCCAGGCTCTTTCTTGTGCCAAGAAAAGACGGGCGCTGGAGGCCAATTTTGGAACTTTCCAATATGAACCTTTTCCTGCATGTACCCACCTTCTGGATGCTTACATTGCAAACTCTTTTCCCTCTGATCCTACCTCAAGGGTTCATGGCCACCTTGGACATCAAGGATGCCTACCTACACATCCCAATAAGACTGAACTTCAGGAGTTTCTTCCATTTCTCAGTGGCCTCCTCTCACTATCAGTTCTCAGTCTTGCCCTTCGGTCTTTCCACAGCACTCAGAGTCTTCACCAAATGTCAGGCTCCAGTAATTGCTTTCTGCAGGGCTCAAGGGATCCAACTGTTCCCTTACATAGATGACCTACTAATCCAGCCAGATTGCAAACAATCCCTCCTGCTTCACTTGCAGAAAACCATCTCCCTCCTTCAGGCCCTAGAATTTCAGATAAACTACCCAAAATCCCACCTGATCCCTGCCCAGGACCTAGTGTTCTTGGGGTGCAGGATTCGGACAGACATCATGAAAGCCTTCCTTTCAGCTCAAAATGTGGAAATCCTGACACAATACCTGCTTTTGGTACTTCAAACCAAGGAAATGACTGCAAGGCAGTACCTCAGGCTCCTGGGTTACATGGCTTCCACTATCCCTATGCTGCCTTTAGCAAGACTTCACATGAGTAAACTGCAACGGTACCTCAGGTCTGTTTGGACTCAGCACTCCCACCTCCTGGAGTACAGGGCTCCCCTCTTGTCCTGCCTCAAGAAGGAGATTCATTGGTGGTTGACCCAGGTGATTCTCAATCCGGGTCTACCACTCCAACCCTCTTCACCAACACAGGTAATGTACACAGATGCCTCAGACCTCGGTTGGGGAGCAAGTCTGGGACCCCTAAAAGTACAGGGTGTTTGTCCAGAACCATACTGGAAAGAGCACATCAATGTAAGAGAAATGAGAGCAATACTACTGGCATTGAGGGCCTTTCAGCCCAGACTACAACAGGGGTCCCGAAAGCTTTACACAGACAATACCACAGTTCTGTGGTATCTCAGCAAGCAAGGGGGAACCAAATCTTGCTTACTTTGCAGACTAGCTCTCCTGGTGTGGGTACTGGCCACAAGTCAGGGAGTTACTCTTCAGGCAGTATACATCCCTTCCCAGCAGAACACTCAGGCAGATTCCCTCAGCAGGTCTATGTCAATGTCTCATGAATGGATGCTACACAGGGATGTCTTCCTGGACCTTGTCCACCGATAGGGTACACCTCAAATAGACCTATTTGCCTCCACCATGAACACACAACTTTCCCCCTTCTGCACCAGACTGCCAGAACCCCTGATGATGGCAACAGATGCTTTTTCAGTTTTCTGGAAGGGGATGATGTTCTTCATGTTTCACTGTTGCAGTCATCACATTTGGGTTATCCCTGCCAGGGTAGCCCTCAGTCAGCCCGAATACCAGAGGCTTAGTATTTCTGCGTCAGTTGCTATCACTTCAGGACTGATGTCAGGTCATCAGTAGTATAAAGTAAGGCAGCCGACACCATTACATCAGTCTTTCTTGCCGAGGAGCCCAAAGCAAAAGCAGTTTGCACGAGTGCCAGTTGGCCGCTACCTGAGTTTTTGTTTTCTGAATTGAAGCTGAAGTCTTCTAAAGCTATGTACCCCATTGGGGATCCTTTTTTCTTGCTCTAACCGATGTCAGAAAAAGTTAACAATTGTCTCGCCTGTGGAAAGCAAATACTACACTGAGACTTTCATTCTTACTGTGTCACTTGCTTAGGCCCAGACCACAACTTCCCTCAATGTCATTTTTGTGCTTTGTTCAATGCCAGAACTATACGTCGTCGGGCTCTTATTGTAGCTAGATATTTTCACTGTCAGTCCTTGAATTCCAATCTGGCTTCGGTAAGCCATCCGATAGCGGATCTTCTGAAAAAAACATAAGGATAAAGACAGAGACAGACTGCACAGGTCCAAACCTACCGACGACGCTTCTGTTAAGCTAGTTGTCAGTTCTCTGGTCCTCATTGAGGTGCTTTTGCAGCCCCTGATGCCCACTTCTGTGGATTTGCAGGCCGCTACCGAGACCCTTTCAGAGTCTGGTATGCCGCAAATGTCTTCATCAACTAAGGATCCTGTGGATGTCTCCACCTTGGATGGGTCCGGAGCCACTGAGCAGGCACTGGCTTCCGAGGAAGTATTTTGCACTACCGTTTCTTGACACAGACCGATTTCTTTCATGTCTACTGTTCTTTCAAAAACTACCGAGTTTCTAAGGACAAGGGTATGAACCACACCCAAGAAACCGACGATCCAATCTCAGGCACCTGCTTCCTTGCCTCAGTCTCAAATGCTTAAAATGGCAGAAGACCTTATAATGCTGATCTGGGGAAGCCAAGCTATCCCTTCCAAAAGAAAAAGAGATTTGTCCCCAGTAGTTTTATCTGAACAGGAGTCCAATGACTCTTATGCATCCGAATATGAAGACATGCAACCTCTTTCTGCATATGAGGATTCTGATGCAGAGGAATCCATTCCTTCAGCTTCTCCACCTGAGGACTTTTCCTTTGGGGAAACCCTGCATACTTTAAGGGAACATTTCCAATGGGAATGTCTGGACTACCCTCAGTCTAAAAAGAGACTCAGGGAATTCTTAGATCTTCCACAGCACAGATCCTTGGCCATTCCTCCTGTCCTGGATGTTGTGGACTATGTTTTCATGGAATCCAGTTTGACTCCTGACACCCTCCCTCCTGCTCCCAGGAAACCTGACAGGTATTATAGAGTCCCTGACTCGCACAAATTTATTTTCAAAAATCCTACTGCTGACCCTGAGGTTATTTCTCAAGGGTCTAAAGGAATTAAAGCAACTTCTGCTAAGAATCCCACCCCCTCAGATAGGGATTCCTGAGCATTAGACAGATGGGGTAAAAAAGTATACACCTCTGCTACTCTTGCTATTAGAGCACTAAATTATCAGTTCCATAAGCTAAAATTTCAGCAACACACCATGGAACTCATCAAAGAAAAAATATCATCTTTTCCTGCTTGTGCAGAAAATAAAGAGTTACAAGAGTTAATGCATTTTGCAAGTCAAGTAACTAAGCACAGCTTACACTGTGGCTTTGACACCCTAGAAGCATCTTGCAGGGCAGCAGTCACTGGTTCTGTCCTTAGAAGGCATGCTTGGCTTAAGGAACAGCCCTTGCCAGAACATGTCAAATCCAAATTATTGGATGCACCCTTGCACAAAGACAAATTATTTGACATCAAGGCAGAGGAGGTCTTAAAAAAATGGAAGAAAAAGCTAAATCTATGCAGACAGTTAAGGATTTCCTGCAGGTCCAGCCACCCAGGTTTAGTAGGCATTGCCCTTCAAAGCACTGGTCCTTTCCAGCCCCCTCTAGGTCAGTTCAGCCCAGACCCTGGGGAAGCAGACCCCCCCAGACAACAGCCACAGGGAATGCAGAGATCAAAGCAATGGAGTTTCTCCACTTCAAAACCAGGGACTGCTAAGCCACCCCCTCATGGTAAGAACTCAACAATGACTCTCCACTTCCACCCCCCTCCCTCTGCCCACCTGCACTTGCCCCTAGGAAGAAAACTCTCCTTCCATGCAAGCACCTGTGTCACCATTACCAACGACTGCTGGGTCCTCAACATAGTGTCCCAGGGATACAGATTTTTCTTTCGACACTCCAAACCAGTGGGCAGAGGCCAAAAAGCAAGTCCTTTCCCTGCTCTCTATGAGGGCAATAGAGCATGTTCCTGCAGAACTAATAGGCAAAGGTGTCTACACCAGGCTCTTCCTGGTACCCAGAAAAAAGGGCACCTGGTGCCCCATCCTCAATCTGTCCATTTTAAACACCTTTCTGGTGATTCCAAAATTCAAAATGCTCACCTTCCAACAAGTACTACCTATGCTGTCCAAGAATGCTTTGTTAGCCACCCTAGACATAACAGAGGCCTACCTCCACATCCCAATCAGGAATCCCAATCAGCATAATGCATCTGAGATTATCCAAGTTCAACTAACTCTGGGCAAAACTGCGATCCAGATTATAGCTTGCTACAGACCCCCACCATGCCCCAGGATTCCCACTCCTCTTTTCTTGATACACTGGAAAATATTAAGGTACAACCCAACACTGTAATAATGGGTGATTTCAACTACCCTACCATTAACTGGGAAAACTACTCATGTACCAACTCTTTTGCTCAACGTTTTCTGGAAATCATCAATTCCAACACCTTGGATCAACTTATCCACACCCCCGCCAGGGGCAGCAATATCCCAGACCTGGTCATCAACATGGGCGACCGGTGTTCCACACCAGAGGTCAGTTCCTCGTTGGTCAGATCTGACCACAAGCTAATCACCCTAGACATCCACATCCCGCTCCCAACCCCCATTAGGAAAACAACCATAAAAATTTTCTCCAAAGCCAACTTCACACTTCTTAAGACAGAAGTGGCAAACTTCACAACACCCATGCAGATGGACAATAGAGGTACGACTGCTGAATCCTACACAAATGCACTTTATAAGCACTTACACGAGTGCATGGATCGTGCTATCCCTAACAGAACCAAGATGCTATCCTCCAAAAAAGGAAGCCAATCTGGTGGTCTTCTGCCATAAACAAACTGTACAACAGAAGAAAGAAACTGTTGCAAAAAAGAGTAAAATTCCACGATTGGAGGAATTCCCTGGTCAGCCTCAGTAAGAAGCTGAGATCCCTCATAAAATCCTCCACAGCTAGTTATGAAAACAAAATTGCCACTGATTCTAAAGACAACCACAAAGCATTCTATAGCTATGTCAAGAATCTCAATGGCAACACTCAGATCTGCTGTGAGTTACAGCACAATGACACTAAATATACAGAACCAACTGATATTGCCAACATCCTGGCAGATAGGTTCAGTGCTAACTTTACCCCCTCTCACCCCCTAAAGGGCCCATCTTTATACTGGAAGAATGCAAAGTTCCTGTAATCACGGCTGCACAGGTAAAAACCTCACTCTCCAAAGCCAAGGACACAGCATCCATGGGACCTGACAACATCCCAGGCTGCCTTCTACATGAACTACAGAATGAACTGGCACCCCACCCAAGTACCATGTTCAATCATAGCCTCACCTCAGGCTTTGTGCCCATTGAATGGCACACCGCAACAGTTATCCCACTCCACAAAGGGGAGGGGGCACAACAGACCCCAGGAATTACCATCCCATTAGCCTGATGAGCCTGGTCTGCAAGGCCATGGAATGCATCATCATGGAGCTCATAAACAAAGATATTGGAGATCTCCAAACTCTGGACCCCACACAGTTTGGATTTGTAAAAGGCAGATCATGTCTCCTAAACCTGATAGACTACTTTGAAGTAGTCACCAAAGCCATAGATGAGGGTAAGGTGGTTCACACAGCCTATCTAGATCTCGCCAAGGCATTCAACAGTATCTCCCCACTCTGGAATTATAGACAAACTCACTAAACTAGGTATAAATCCCTATGTCACAAGATGGGTTGCCAACTGGCTTACTGACAGAACCCACACTGTGAAAGTAGCAGACTCCAAATCAGACTTCAGACCAGTGACAGGTGGAGTACCACAGGGTTCAGTCCTGGGTCCTCTCCTGTTTGGTACTTACTTCTCTGAAGTACAGGCTAACACAGAAGGTCTTTGGCTAACTAAATTCGCAGATGACTGCAAACTAGGAGCCGTAATCTAAACTCCTAATGATGTGGACATCCTACAAAAGGGCCTCACTGAGCCAGATGCCTGGTGTCAAAGACATGGTCTCAAGTTCAGTGCGAAAAAGTGCATTGTCATCCCCTTTGGTAAAAACTCTGTACCCATGAACTACCACATAGGCGGTAGTCTACATTCTACTTAACACCGAAAGTGTGATAAGAGACCTTGGGACACAGGTGGACAGTAGTCTCTCCTTTGATAATCACATCACCACAATGGTCAGGAAATCCTTCTACGTGGCACACCTCATCACAAAAGGTTTCTCATTCAGAAAAAAAAGAGGTGATTGTTCTCCTCTACTCATCACTCAGACCCATTATAGAGTACAACGCCCCTTTTGGTATGTACCTCACAAGACATCTACAACAACTGGAAAGGCCGCAAAAATACCTCACAAAGAGGATTACTGGCCACAAATGGATGCCTTACGCAGACCGTCTCAAAAAACTCCAGCTTTACTCCATCACATATCGCCTACTCAGAGGTGATCTCTGCCTACATACAAAGTTGGACATGCTCCACTTAAAGAAATCCCAATCCCTCCGAGCTACACACTCTAGGGACCTAAACCTTGTCACCACAATAAACAGAACATGCTGGAGGGATAGATTCCTGTCCCAGAGACTTCCCATACTCTAGAACAGACTACCTATCTATGTCAAACAGAGCTCCTCATTAGCACTCTTCAAGAAAAATCTTGATGATTGGATGGGTAATAGGAAATTCACCCCGGGGATCACTTCTGTGGTTCTGCTTGACAGGGGCACAGGAAAATAATTTTCTTGGGTGGAGAAAGCCAGGGTACCTTTTTGGCTAGGCTTGTATGGGCCCTAGGGCCAATAGCCTAGTACCTACATATGAATCTATGAATCTATGAATCATGCAGGAAATATCTGTGTTTCAGGGCAGGATCTTTGCACTTTCAGTTCTCTGCGCTTCCCTTTGGATTATCTACTGCTCCCAGAATTTTCACAAAATGTCTGGCTCCTGCCATTGCTTTTTGCTAACTAAGAAATATTCAAATTTACCCATACTTAGATGACTGCCTAATTCATGCAAACAGTCAGGAAAAGCTGCTCAAGCACCTGGTCTTTGTAACGTCCCTACTGATCTCCCTAGGCTACACTATCAACGAAAAGAAATCCAAACTAGTGCCCACCCAAAAGATTATATTCCTGAGAGCAGGCCTGGACACAGCATCCCAGATGGCATTCCATACTCCAGAAGAGCAAACTTTCCTGACAGCCTATTTCTCTCAATTAGCCACCAGACCCCGGTTATCCGCAAGGAAAGTCCTGCAAGCTCTGGGGTTCATGGCATCTTGCATTCTATTCATTCCATATGCCAGACTGCATATGAGGAAACTTCAGTTGTACCTAAAAAGCCTTTGGTGTCAGGACTCTCAAGACCTGGAAACTCTTATACCAATGATACCTTGCCTAAGGAAAGATTTTCTATGGTGGGCAGCAACATACTACCACAACAAGGGACTACCCTTCTCACCACCACATGCCACCCAGACCTTCACCACAGATCAGGCTATGCCTGGGGTGCACACCTGGATGGCAGGTGCATACAGGGCCAATAGAGCTCACATCAAATACATCTGCACATCAACCAAAAAGAGATGTTAGCTGTTCAGCACACATTGACAGCTTTCAGGCCCCTTCTGTCCCCAGGAGTTCTACTGATCAAAACAGACAATACCACCATGATGTGGTATATCAACAAGCAGGGAGGGACTCTCTCCTACCCTCTATGCAGGCTCACCATGACCCTTTGGCACACAGCCTCAGCCATGCAACTACACCTGTTAGCATAATTCCTGCCGGGCTCTCTAAACTCTCTGGCAGATAACTTAAGCAGAAATCTTCTGGACCCACACGAGTGGCAGCTAGACCAAAGAACCTTCACCCTAATAACTCAGAAATGGGGCACCCCGAAGGTCGACCTCTTTGCTTCCCACTCCAACCATCAGCTCAGCAAGTTCTGCACCAGGAAGCCTCACTGCAGGGTCTGGAAGGTGGATGCCCTATCCTTCCAGTGGAGCATCCTCTCGGTCTATGTTTTTCCCTCACTACCTCTCATTACCAGGGTACTGCTCAAAATAAGGGAGGAAAAACCAAGGACAAGTCTAATTGCTCCAGCCTGGCGTCACCAGCATTGGTACCCACTGCTGTGCAGCATGTCCCCTCTGCCACCATGGCATCTCTCTCAGGCCCCAACTCTCCTAACCCAGAGGGAAGGAGAATACATGCATTCCCTATTGCAGATGCCCAATTTGGCAGCCTGGTTTATTCCCTGACTGAACAAGCTACCAATCTCAGTAAACAGATTCCAGATGTTATACGTGAGGCCAGACGCCCTAGCATTAGAAAGTCTTATGGCGACAAATGGAAAAGGTTCTGTACCTGGATCCAGGCTAAGGGAGTCAATACGGCACAGCCCTCCCTACCTCTCATCCTGGATTACCTAGTTGACCTACTACACAGTGGTCTGTCCTTTTCCTCTATTAAAATTCATGCTTCTGCTATCTCTGGTCATTTCAACACCGAGCAACAACTTTTCTCACACCCTATTATCAAACAGTTCCTAAGAGGGGGTAGCAACTTGAGGCCACCCAGAAGAGCACCTACCCCAGCTTGGGATATAAACATTGTGTTGGAAAAGCTCACCATACCCCCCTTTGAACCAGCAGCTTCAGCAGAGTTAAATTTTCTCTCCTGGATGACAGCCTTGCTTCTTGGCATCACTTCAGTCAGAAGAGTATCCGAGCTACAAGCACTCATGGCTGTAGAGCCCTTCATCATCTTCCATGCTGACAGGGTGTCCCTCAGGACTAACACATCCTTCATGCCAAAAGTGGTGTCCAGTGTGGCTTTCAACCAATCTATTCATTTGCCCACCTTTTTCCCTAACCCACAAAACAAGGGAGAAAGGATACTACACTCTCTAGATGTGCACAGACAGCTCAGATTCTATCTAGACACGACTAAATCATTCAGAAAGACTGCAGGAGCAGAGGGCAAAGGCATTTCCAAGCAAACCATTTCCAAATGGATAGCACACTGCATCCATTTCTGCTACAAGCACCACGGGAAACCTCCCCCTAAGGGGGTCAGGACTCACTCTACCAGAGCAGCCTCCACCTCTGCAGCTTTCCTCAGAGGAGTCCCCACCAGGTACATCCTAGAGGCTGCAACATGGACATCTGTTCACACCTTCACCAAGCATTACCACCTGCCTGTCTTCTCCAAATCCAGGGCAGGCTTTGCCACTGCAGTCTTGCAGGGCATCCTAGCCAACCCCTAGTCTTCTTGACTGCCTCCACCCTTTTCCTCAGCTTTGGGAATCAACTCAAATGTGATGACTCCAACAGTGAAACATGAAGAACATAGTATAGATATGTACACTTACCGTAAATGTAGATGTTCAAGTGTATTCACTGTTGCTGTCCTGGTTTCCCTCCCTCCATCCTCCTTTTCTCTCTCTCTCTCTCTCTCTCTGTCGCCTTACAAGGAACTTTTTGATATTTACTTTCTACTGGTGGGGTTCTTCCACCATATACTGGCTCCCACTTGGGGGCTCCTGACAGTTCGGGCAAGAAAAACTGATATAATGGCATTGGCTGCCTTACTTTATACTACTGACGACCTGATGTCAGTCCTGAAATGACAGCAACCGACACAGAAATACTAAGCATCTGGTATTCGGGCCGACTGAGAGCCACCCTGGCAGTGATAACCCAAATGTGATGACTGCAACAGTGAATACTCTCAAACATCTACATTTATGCTAAGTGTATATAACTGTAATTTTTTCTATGCATTCCCCCTTCCCTTTTGTTCAGAAAACCCTGCTGAAGATCCAGCAGGACAGGCCGAAAATCTTGCTGGTGATGACCTATTGGCCAAGACGGCATTGGTTCCCCCCTCCTCTTGCAATTAGCCAAGGGCAATCACCACAAGTTATCCCACAGAGTGGACCTTCTCACACAGGACAAGGGATCCCAAATCCACCCACACTGGCAATCTCTATACCTCACCTTGTGGGTGATAGGATTCTGATCCCTTTCAGACACCTGTACAACGAGAGCATGCTCACAGTCCTGCAGGAGGCCAGGAAACCTAATACCAGGAGATCTTACTTATCCAAGTAGAAAAGATTATCCATATGGTGCCTCAGAAGGCAGTTGGACCCATTACAAAGTGAGGTTCCCCTAGTGCTGTCTTACCTGTGTGAACTTGTGCAGACAGGGTTAGCATTCTCCTCCATTAAGGTCCATTTGTCTGCCATTTATGCCTGCCTACCTCTGGAACCCCTCTTAGCTTCTAGATTGTCTGCAAAACTGTTCCTTAAGGGGGTACTTCATCTCAGGCCACCAAGGAAGCCCATTTCACCTCCATGGGACCTGAGTTATGTTTTAGAGAAGCTAACACTTCCACCTTTGGAGCCAGCATCCAAAGCTTCTCTAAAATACTGCTGGTGGCATTAACCTCAACTAGAAAAGTTTCTGAGTTGCAAGCTCTCATGGCTGTTCCACCCTTCCTCATCTTCACAGAGACAGAGTAACTCTCCGAATCAACCCATCCTTCATGCCCAAGGTGGTCAATGAGCTCTTCTTAAACCAAGCCATCCACCTACCCACTTTCTTTCCCAACTTGCAGGGGGACAGTAAGAGAGTACTACATTCCCTTGATTTGCACAGACAGCTTAGGTTCTATCTGCACAAAACTAAGTCCATCAGACAGTCTGACCAATTGTTTGTCTCCTTCCACCCCAGGCCCTGGGGAAAGCAGTAGCTAAACAAACCATATTAGCCTGGATTTCCAGGGCTATTACCTTCTGTTACACATACCATGGGAAACCTTTATGAGGCAGTGTTATAGCACATTCCATTAGAGCAATGGCTTCATCTGGAGCCTTCTTCAAAGGACTGGAAACTTCCACTATTCTTGAGGTAGCCACTTGGTCATCTGTACACACTTTCACCAAGCATTACAAAATAGACCAGATTTCCAGGTCCAGGGCTGGATTTGCCAGAGCTATCCTCCATGGATTTCTGGAGAACTCTACTAGGCCATCACCCCTTCCTCACAGTGAGTTTTGGCACTCACCCAGCTGTACAGAATACTGCAAGAAGAGTTGTGTAAAATCTTACCATAACCATAGATGGTCTTTTCTTCCATGTTGCAGTATTCCTTCCCTATCTCCTACCCCTCCTGATAACAGGCATTTCCCTTCTTGGATGGCACAGGGCTTGCACTATCTTTCTGGGACTGGGTCTGACTAGGGCACTCAATTCTGAAGTCTGGTGTGTGCAGACATCACTTTTATTGCCAAGCTCAGCCAGCCACATCAGATGTCCCATGCACCATGCAGTGACTGCAAACCTTTGTATACTGGCTGGACATTCGGGTAGCAAGAGGAGAAAACCCAACGATACAGAATACTGCAACATAGAAGAGAAGGACATCTATGGCTGTGGTAAGATTTTACACAACTCTTCCTTCTTTAGTGCAACTAATCCAGGTTGTAGGCAACAAGTATGATCCTAGTTTGCTACTGATGGAAAGGATTAAGAGAAAACTTAATGGATGTGTCAGCAAGCAACTCCATTATATGATCTTGTTCTTATGTTTTTTGTTTTACTTATTTGATGATCAGGCAATCCCACTGGACACAAATGTACTTTTTCAGGGGCAACCCAGGAGAGCCCTGTGGTTAAGTGACTCGGTTAGAGTCACATAGGAGACCTATAAAGGTGGAAGAGTATCAAACATTGTACCCTGTGTATAGGAAGCTGCTTATTATCATTTCAGAACTTTAGTCCTCTGTGCTAACTGCCAGGTAAACACCAGGGAAAGACTATGCGAACAGTAGTCAGCTGTTCAACTAAACATCAGATGAAAACAAAACTCCTGAATTAGACATTGAGACATTACAACAAGCAACAAATCCGGGAAGCTAGAAATAAACCAGATAATGGCTTTGTTTTAATGTAGTAAACTGCCCTTAATATGAACTGTCACCATACAGATTTAAAGCCAGTTTAGTTTTATAACAGGTTGCAGTTTCAGCATAAAAAAATCTGAAAATCATAAGCAGTATTACACTGCCATCTTGATTTATGACATTTGTTCTCCCTTGTAAAGACAGTACCATGCTTATGGTATACTCAGATGTAGAAGGCTTCAGGAATGACCTCAGTCCCATCTTAGAATTATAGTTCACATCTTTCTGGAGTATAGGTGGAAGTGATACTATTTCCATCACATTGGTATCCACCAGGAACCTCTTAAAGGACGCACATCATACATAAACCAGAAAAGTACTATTAGGATTTCTAGAACGCTTGAATTTCTAGAAATCTCTGTCTTCCTGTAATTTTCTTTTAGCCTGACCAAATGATAAGTCAAACAATGATTTTAGCAGCTTGATTTGTACTGAGTACAGTCCGTCAGTGGGAAACTAGAAAGGCACTGTTGGGAAATGCTGGAAAGTAAATGTTAATGAAATGTCCCTAACAATCATTTCTAAATCATTCTGTCTTACCCCAGAGCCAGCCTAACGGGCAGCCTAGGTGAAAAGGCTCCAAGCAACCCACACACACACACACACACACACACACACACACACACACACACACACACACAACTGCTCAACCCATCTTGGCCAACTCACGCTATCAAGATTGCTTTTTCTCTCCATTTTTTCCTGCAGTCATTCATTCTTTAATTCTTTCAACATATTTTATCTAAGCACAACTGTACTCTGATAACCATGTAGATAACTTCATTAAGCCAAGGAGGCCCCCCACCCCCCCAGAAGCCATAGGGTTTCTAGATACTCTGAAGTTTAAGAATTTTTAAACAACCTTTTTTCACCCAGTGATTGCTTAAGCAAAAAGCTTGCTTGGAAAAAGAACTTTAGTCTTCCTCTTCAGTTTTGCATTTTTCCTGCTTCCTTTCAGCAAATCCAAACTAACTAAGACCACACAGTAATAACTGTAGTGGAAATGACTGTATCAAGTGACTGCTAGGCCCCAGATGCCGTGAGGTTTCTAGATGCTCTGAAATTAATTTTAGATTTTTTTTGTAAACTACCTTTTCATCCAGTGGTGGCCTGAATGGAAACCATGATTAAGGAACTAAATTCAGTCTTCTTTTTCCACTCTGTGTTTTCTTGCATCCTTTCAGTCCACCCTAACTGACCAAGAAGCCATGGAGTTGCATATTTTCTGAGGGGTATTTTAGAGCTTTTTCCCAACCTTTTGATCCAGTGATTGCCTGAACAAAAATCATGTGCATAGAAAGGAAGTTTGGCGATTGTTTACCTTAGGACACCATTATAGTTCATGCAGGTGAGGGGAGTGTTGACTTAATTGATATCACAATAGAGCTGTCAGTTGTGTGCATTTACTGATAGGGCAATTTTTCAATCTAAGTATTTTTACACCAAGGTGTCCTAAAGTAAACAATCTCTGAAACAACTACTCACATCAACCAAGAGGTTCCCCCATTTGCATCTCCTGCTGTACATAATTTTGAATGACTCGCTGTCCTACTGTGGGGGCGGGAGCAGAAGCACCCCCAATGTACTTTACATTTTCTGTCTTTTTAATCTCTCATCTTGTAAAGCAGAAAAACATAAATAAATAAATAAAAGTAGTAATAATTCTCTGAATACACTGCCCTTTGAGTGCATGGCAGTCTGCCTGAATCCTTGCAGCCTTATCTTGACCCATGCACACAGGGGGCGGTGCTCGCTACTATTCATGCTGGTGTGTCCTAAAGTAAACAATCACCAGAAGTTCAATCCTAAATTTTTATTTCAGGGAAGAAAAAGGTTGCATTTAACTTTTAATGGTCAAAGATGACTAAACACGAGTTATCAATAAAGTGAGGAGACCATGCTTGTGATGCTACCATACCTCTCAACCTCTTATTGCAAGAAATCTGGAGAAAGCCTGAAATAATGGGGAGCAAAGTCCTAAAATAGGAACAGAGTTTAAATATTGTTCTTATATACTTAGAAATTTGATAGAATAACAGGTTTATGTTGACATGCATTTTCTGAAGGATGTAAAGTCTGAAAGTCAAATGTGTGTCCTTATTTAGTGACATCAGTCCTCAAGGATTTGCCACAAACCACAAATTTTATGAGAGGAAGACCAAACATATGAGGCAAAATTCTGGAAAGTTTTCAAAAATCTGGACATTTGAGAGGTATGCCTGCCACCTAACCCCCCCCCATGTTAAATAAGGATTAAAATTAAGGCACAAATGCCCACAGTCATATTTTAAGCTGTTGCTGTCCATTTTGTCACATTTATATACAGCATGCCTTCTTCCCCTTTCCCCCCTTCTGTGTACTCTTCTGATGTCAGGCTGAGACAAACCTGAAAACATAATATATTTGCTGTAAGACATATATAAACAACATACTTATTTACTCGCCTGCAAAATATAGCACTTGTATGTGTATCAGATGTTTGATTGTGAGGAAAATGAAAAAAAAATGATTACAGTAATGTTTACAAATTATTACTTCTAGAGATAGTACAGTTCTCCTATACAAGTTATAATGACCCTCTGTGCATCTCTCTGATGTCTGTAAAGAAAGTGAAAGAAATAATGTCCACACTGTCCCCAGCCCAACACAAAAAATAATGACCCCTGAGGTTTGGGATCAATGTTGAAGAAGTAATGGCATCACCTCTAGTCCCCCAAACAAGTACAGCAGTCTTTAGTGTACACCCCTGAGCAGGGCTAGTTTTAGACTAGGTGGGGTTCAGTGCAAAGGTGATTACTAAGCCCATGGCCTTTGTGGAAGCCACCAGCTCCCAAACGTTCTGAAGGTCTGAGTATTTTGTGATGCATTTATCTCTCTTTTTGAGAAATGACTGTTAAACTAAGCAAGTGACAACAGTGTCAATTATCATCCAGGCAGCCCCTCACCAAACAGTTATCATGATGTCTATGTACAATTAAGACATCGAATTGTGATAAAAGAGGATGCCTGTGTAATGTATTTCACCATTGTTCTAAACAGCTGCTGCAAGTCAAAATATTGCATATACTGTTTCACATAACCACATTAGTCCTGCAAAGCCAAACTAATAACCCAACAGCAGCAGGCAGTTAGTCATTTCCTTCTAAAGAAGATAGCCACAGCAATTATGCCTCGCCTGTCTATCAGGTGTCCAGTTAAGTAGTTCTTCTTACTTCTCACAAGTGCACATTAGTCCTGCAAAGCCAGATAGTGATTGTTTTAAACTGAGCAAATGACAAAATGGTCAATTAGTTTCATTCAACTAACCCCAACCCTCAACCAGCAATTCTAGCCACGATGGCTGCTGGCTATGCAATATTATTTCTGCTGGCTATGCAATATTATTTCACCTCCACAGTCGATACAAACACATTGCCACCCATGAATGTATTCCAATCCATATTACTCCACATAAATCACAAAGATGGAGAAAGATTGCCCAAACATATCTGGTTGATCACTGCCGGGAATTTTGTAACAATAGTAATAACACTCATCTCATCACTGTGCCACTCCTCTCACCTCAACTGTACATACAAAGCCAGAAATATTGTCAAAACACATCTGGTTGATCACTGTCAACATTATTTTAAAATACCAGAAACACTAACTCACAGCACCTTTCCTCAGAATCCATTCCTCAAAATCTGCCCAGAATTCTGCAGAATGTCCCTACGTTTGAATTCTGTGAAGTCTCTGCTCCCATCACCTCGCAATTTTTAAACTCAGTGTGTTTCATGTTACTTGACTTGATCATCAAGTGGAGTACCGCCCTCTGAATCACCTGATGTTCCACAGGCACACTTTCTTTTACTTTTACTTTTGTGGTGCTTTGTTTATTTATCTTTTAGAACAAAGAAACTTTACTTTAAAAAATTAATGACTAAACAGGGAAAGAGAACCCTGCGAGCACGGCACCGTAGGCGATTGTCTAGTTCATGTATGAATTAGGCCGGCCCTGTCTCTTCCTCATTTTGGATTAGGACATGCTGAATGAAGCTCTGTGGTGAAATTTCCATATTAATGATCTGTATAATAAAAAGAGGGAAAATAATGAAAAGTCGCCAGGAATCTTCATTTCCCTACCTCAAGACTACATTGAAACATGTCGTCAATGAACCTAAAATAAACACTATTCGAAAATGTAAAGCAGATGTCAACATAAGGTTACCGGTACACATTCCAAATGACATTTTAAATCTTTCTTCAGTTATGTCAGAAAATTAAGGAATAATGTCCAGCAATGGACTGAACCCATTCTGACCCAGGGATATTGCTGATATATTGGCAGACAAATATAGTGCTAACTTTACTCCTGCTATACACATTGCTGCCCTCACTATCCCTGATAATTTAGCTCCCCTAAAATTACCTTGGAATGAGAATTAGAATCCCTGTCAAAGGCTAAAACTAATAGTTCCATGGGGCTGGACAACATATCAGGCTGCATTCTCATCACTTCCAAGTATCTACAATCTGAGCTTCTACTTAAGCTTTTTAACCTCACCTCATCTACTGGGTTTGTTTTGAAAAGCCTGGACAACAGTCTTTGTAACTTCCATACATAACACACAAGGGCATCCCCTCTACAGACCTGGGTAATTATAGACCCATCAGCCTTACCAGTCTTATATGCAAAGCCATCAAATGTATAACAGAACTCATTTTATGCAAACAGAGAAAGCTTACCTAATTCGGATCCTGATCAGTTTGGTTTTGTGAAGGACAGGTCCTGTCTCTTGAACCTTATTAACTTCCTTGAATAGGTTACAGGGAGTGTGGTCAGTAGTCATTCTGTGCACACTGCTTTTCCTGACTTGGGCAAGGCTTTTGGCACTGTCCCCTGGTGGTAGTATTGGAAAATTAGATAAGCTTAATATAAACCCATACATTGTCAGCTGGATTGGAAAATGGCTATCTAACAGATCCCAAGTTGCAAATGTTGCTTGTTCCCAATCTTAATGTAAAATTAATCCAAATGTCAAATTGTAACTAGTGGGATGCCACAGACATCAGTTCTGGGAACTGTGCTGTATAGCATTTATTTTGCAGATGTCCAAGTCGATGTCCTATGAGTGTGGTAGACCACATTTTCTGATGACTGCAAATTGTGCACTATTATCCTCTCATCCACTGATACAAATGAAAAAAAAATGAAAAAAAATAAAGCAGAGTAGAGTTTGGCAGAAAAGTTGGTTTGACCTTCTATGTTATCAGTGGTATTCTGCTTCAGACAGATATGGCCACAAGTGACTTGGGTACTTTTATGGGTAATTCTTTCTCATTCAATCATCATGTTTCTACCATAATCAGGAAATCCTTCTGTGTGGCTGTCTTAATTTCCAAAGATCCAGAGAAGCCATCCTATCACTGTATTCTTTTCTTACTAAAACCAGTCTTTGAATGCAATGCCCCTTTGGTATGTACAAACCCAAGCATATTGCTCAAATGGAAAGGCCCCAAAGATTTCTAACCAAGAAAATGAAAGGCCTTAAATCCTTCAAGTACCCCAGCAGATTAGCACAACTCTCCTTATACTGTGTAGCCTACAGGTTGCTGTGAGGTGACCTGTGCCTTGGTTTTTAAGCCATGAAAGACCTAGTCCTATCTGACCTGCTGTTTCTTTGCAAAACCAGTAGCTCCACAAACATTCACAACTAGGCACCTAAATCTACGTCAGTAAATAAACAAGACTCAGTGGAAGGATAGGTTCCTAACTCAAAACATTCTTAGCAGATGGAATAAATTACTTCTACAGGCCAAACAAAGTACTACTTTGGGTACCTTTAAGGCTAGTCTTGCTGACCGGATGGACAGACACACATTTACACCAGGATTATCATATATGGCCTTGTTTGATTTGAGAGGAGGGCATTATTAGGTGCTTGAAAAGGGTGGCAAGAACTTTTAAGTTTGTCTACTTAAAGGTATACATGGCTAGGCATGTTATGGTCACCTAGACTACTTGTTTAGTGTGCTCCTGTAAAGGTTGTTTTTACTAGTACTCCTGTTCAGCTTACTATGGTCATCTATAAAATTCAAATAGGTGAGAACCTTAACAACAGATTACTCATTACTGCAGATTCTGTGATGCCTTTTCATGAAACAGTTGTCATTTTGTTAGCCTCAGAAGAAGGGATCTTGGAGTCTGAAAGCTCAGATATTTTATAATGTAACATTTTGTTAATTAATTAAATGGCATTAAGTTTCTTAATGCCTTTAACTGCTTAGAAGAAAATTTGTTTATTAATCTACATTTCAATAACCAGAACCAGAGTGAGCCCGTGACATTTCTGCAGAGGAAACACATTGCAATGCTTCAACAGAGGTATAAGCATACAATGAAAGAACACCTGTTACAAAATATATTTAGATATAGCTATTACATGAACAGTGTAATAGCTCAACTGTTATATCTATGTTTTCTGCAGATCTATAACAAGTAGGTAAACTGCACAATCCTATATTTATTTGCCATATTTATTCTATACACAGAATGTTGTTTTTAGATATAAGGAAGCAATGAGTATGCATGGTAGTTTGTATGTAAAACAAGACGTATCAAATTTAGGGCAGGTGTAAAGTTCACAGCACTTCCTGTCTGCTTCCTACAATCTCTTTCTTCTAGTCTGGCTACATCTAGAACAACCCATAGATTTGTTTTCCAACCTGCCTATATCCTGTACAGTACACAGCTACATGATTCAGACAAGTCAGACAACAATCATTCTTACTCTGAATTTGTCAGAATGTTACGAATGTTACATTTTCACTCCTCAGTGCAGATAACACACACACACACGCACACACACACACACACACACACACACACACACACACACGCACACAGATGCGCAGACATATAGACACAAACACACACACTTACTTTCTCAGTCAGCTTCTTGTTTGTAGTATACAAAAAAGCCACACACTTTTCCTCTGGAATTTTAGGACTGCAGCCTTTAAAGTTGGTCTCTTGATTTCTCTCCCCTGGCCTGAATGTTGCAAAGAAAGGGAAATGCCTGCTATTTCCTTGACTTGTTTTTTTTTTCTGTAGCCCTTCCCTATGTGATCCTCTGATATAATAATCTAACAAGTATAAATGAATGAATGCAGTGTCAGGGGCAGAACAGGGAGCACACTAACCTTTACTGCAGAAGGCTGTGGGTTCTATTCCCACACCAGGTAGATTGATTGCTGACACTGCAGTGCAGCATAAGGGAGGGGGGTGCTGCACATTTAGGTATGCTGTCCTTCAGATGAGACGTTAAACCAAGATTCCATCTGCTTGAGTTGGTGGTAGCTCGGGTGGATGTAAAAGATCCCATAGCACCTATCAAAAAAGAGTAGAGGAAGTTTCCTGATACCCTGACCAAATTTCTCCTAGTAGTATAAATACCACCTCAGGTCTCCCCTGAAAAGAAGCTACTAGCCTAGTAGAACTAACCTGGTCAACAAAGGGTAAATAAAATGACTATGACATTAGGATCCTGTAAACTGGTGTGTCTCTTACACTCATCTGTAATCCCAGTCCTTTGATGTCATTTGTATTGATGGCATCTGCATTTGTAGTACTAACAATGGCAAGAACATGTACTGTAAATGGGGCAAGAACATGTACTGTAAATGGATAATTGTACTGTAAATGGATAATTTACTAGAGGTATGACTGGAGAGCTTGGAGAATCTTTTATAAATAAATACCATTTTATGCTGATATAATAGGTAAAAGAACTTAATGTCTGGGGACCTTTCTGGAACAAAAATAACTTAGCAAGTTTTCTTTAAGAGGGTTAAACTTAAATTTATGTAGCTAACAGCTTTTGGATTGCAACTTATATACAACATAATGTCTGTAGTAATTGCAGTGTTAAATATAAAAACTTGCAGACTGCACTAAATACTGCACTGCCCTGTATTGAAACTTTCAATATATTAAAGTTATAACAGTACTACTTATTACAACATATAGGTATAGTATAGAAAAAGTATTGTCAACAGTGACCATATAAAGTTCCAGGACCCACTAGAGTGAGTCCCAAAACACGGGGACTGAATAGCCAAAAAACAGACATATATTCTAAGTCCGAGATGTTCCACTTCTTAAAACATTTCCTTTTCTCTGAAGTATGGTAATTTCGGAGTTCGTAAATATGACTTTACGAGTAGGGGAGTGCCTTGCACCCTGCAGGAAAGAAATTTAAAGAAGAAGAGCAATCTTCTAGATTTGCTCCTTTCCTGTGTTTTCAGCCTTTTTTTTTCAGTTTGTTGGCACTCAGCATTTTGAGTGCTGACATTTCGATAGGGAATCATTGGTAACACCAAGCAGAATATTTGGTAATGAACCCAACAAGTAATTATGGGTTTGGTTTTAGTATGTATGTATGTATGTATGCACAAAATTAATTCTGATAAAGGAATGTTGCATTGTAGTTATTTCATTTTTTTATGTAGACTCCAGTCGTCAAGCAGCACGGCGGTATAGTGGTTAGTGATGCTGCTTCTCAGTTACAGTGTCTGTGGTTGGATCATAGTCTTCATATCCTGTGTGTGTGTGTGTGTGTGTGTGTGTGTGTGTGTGTGTATGGAACATGGCTATTTCAGTTTCTTCATAGTCTTTATATCCTTTTTGTGTGTGTGTGTGTGTGTGTGTGTGTGTGTGTGTGTGTGTGTGTGTGTGTGTGTGGAGTTAGCATGTTGTTTTACATGGCTATTTCAGTTTCTTCATAGTTTTCATATCGTGTGTGTGTGTGTGTGTGTGTGTGTGTGTGTGTGTGTGTGTGTGTGTGTGTGTGTGTGTGTGTGTGTGTGGAGTTAGCATGTTGTTTTACATGGCTATTTCAGTTTCTTCATAGTCTTCATATCCTTTGTGTGTGTGTGTGTGTGTGTGTGTGTATGTGTGTGTGTGTGGAGTTAGCATGTTGTTTTACATGGCTATCTCAGTTTCTTCATAGTTTTCATATCCTTTGTTTGTGTGTGTGTGTGTGTGTGTGTGTGTGTGTGTGTGTGTGTGTGTGTGTGTGTGTGTGTGTGTGTGTGTGTGGAGTTAGCATATTGTTTTACATGGCTATTTCGGTTTCTTCATAGTTTTCATATTCTTTGTGTGTGTGGAGTTAGCATGTTGTTTTACTTGGCTATTTCAGTTTCTTCATAGTTTTCATATCATGTGTGTGTGTGTGTGTGTGTGTGTGTGTGTGTGTGTGTGTGTGTGTGTGCAGTTAACATGTTGTTTTACATTGCTCTTTCAGTTTCTTCATAGTTTTCATGCTCTTTGTGTGTGTGTGTGGAGTTAGCATGTTGTTTTACATGACTATTTCAGTTTTGTCATAGTCTTCATATCCTTTGTGTGTGTGCCTGTGTGGTGTGTGTGTGTGTGTGTGTGTGTGTGCGTGTGTGCGTGTGTGCGTGTGTGTGGAGTTAGCATGTTATTTTACATGGCTATTTCAGTTTCGTCATAGTCTTCATATCCTTTGTGTGTGTGTGTGTGTGTGTGTGTGTGTGTGTGTGTGTGTGTGTGTGGAGTTAGCATGTTATTTTACATGGCAATTTCAGTTTCTTCATAGTCTTCATATCCTTTGTGTATGTGTGTGTGTGTGTGTGTGTGTGTGTGTGTGTGTGTGTGTCTGTGTGTGTGTGTGGAGTTAGCATGTTTTACATGGCTACTTCAGTTTCTTCCTGAAGATGTGCCGCTTTGATTAGCTGGTTACTGCAGTAACTCACTTCTCAGTCTTTGCTGTGGAAAGTCTCCTGTGTAAAGGAGCTGGCTGAAATAAATATGTAAGGAAGTCTCAAATCTGAAATAATGTATGTTATAAACACATTGGTTATTGTTGTTGTGTCTTTCGGCTTTTCCCGGTTAGGGGTCGCCACAGTGGAACTCCAGTCCACTAATGATTGGCAGTAGATTTTTACGTGCTGGCTTGCCGAGCCTAATGCACAACCTTCAACGAAGGAATGCCCATTCACGCATGTCACCACACAGAAGGCGCTCTTACTGAGAATCGAACGGGCAACGTCAAACTGTGAGGCGACAACGCTACCGCAGCACCACCACCGCAGATTTTAAATGTAAGGAATGTAAAAATAGGTTTTATCTCATACAACTTTTGTTGAAATCAACTACCTTAAAGTAGTTTTACTGAAAAAAAATAGCATTTGCTTTAAAATATTTTGTCATAAAAGCTGATAATAAGGGATTCTAGCTCCGACTAATGTTGTCCAGTAATACACCTTGAGTTTATTTATATTTACTTATTGCTATTTGATAACAAAATGAACTGCCTGTTTTCAGCCATGACTTGGTCCCCATAGAGGCAATAGATAGATAATATAAAATTTAAAGTGTCAATTCATAAAGGTAGTATACAGATGTAAACACAAAATGTATGGAAATTACATATATGCAATTTATAGGTAGATTCACAAACAAATTATTTTATTTATTCTTTGTTAATCGGGGTGGAGCACAGATTAGGTATTGTACAAGTGCTCTAGTTCTAAGCACTCGAAAGCTACTGTCTTGAAGCCAGGGACTCATGTTTTTGTAGCTTGGATAGGTTGCTGCGCTGATATACGAGTTCAGGCAAGCAGCTGCCATAGCAACTGAGCATATTATTCAGGTTTGAGTGAGGTAAGTGCGGATTGGGGCATCAGTGGGGAAAGGAGCATTAAGTTTAGGAAGTACAAGGGAGACTTTAGGTTTAGGGAACAGGAAAGAAGTCTTTGGCTTAGGGAGCATGAAGGGTGGTCTTAGGGTTAGGGAGCGGGGAGGGTTTAGGTTTATGGAGCAAAAAGGGAGTTTTAGATTTAATGAGCAAGGAAGGAGTTTTAGGGTTAGAGTTAGGGTTCTGGTAGGTCTATGGGAACTAAATAGTTATGTAAAATTGAGTAAGTGAGAGTTAGAGCACTTGTCTACTCTAGCAAGTGCCAGCAAGCAAGTGTATTGTGAGCATATAGCATGGGAACACTTGTAGTAGACCTACGTTCATCGAGCTGGACCATTTTCAGAATCATTCCAGGAGATGATCACCACAGAAAGGTACAGTGGCTAAAGAGGTAACATCTTTTAAAAATTATAACAAATTTACATATTTATTTTACAATTCAGGTGGTACAGACATGTTTAAAGTCTTCTAGATCAAGACTGAATACAGAAGTGTAAAAGACAGCATGGTTTGCAGCAAAAGGTATTACATATTTGCACAGACATTTTGCATTTCAAGAAAGTCAGACTTGTCACAAGTATTGTAGTATAGGAAGATGTAAAGTGTCTTTACACCTAAAACGTTTATATTTATGAGCTACGTCTGTGTCATCTATATCAGCTGAAGTGAGCATAGCTATTAGTACAGTAGAAGGCCTAGGAATATAATGGTGACTGTGTGAGTGAGACATACTTGTAATGTGACATAAGGATATTTGTGTAGGGATATGAGTAATCTTATTAAGTGTTTGCAGTGGAAAGAAAAAAAGGAGGAGGAAGTAGGTAGGTCCCTGAAACTGCACCAGCCTGACAGACTACTCAGGTCAAACAATCAAAACCTACTCGAAGTATACAAGCCTGCTCATACTCCAGGCAAATTCCTTTTATCCTTCTTTCTGTCCTAACTCTGGAATGCCCTCCCTCCTCAGATTTGTACCACCAACAACCACTCCATCTTCAAAACCTTGCTCCACTCCCACCTGTCATCCCTTTGGGAATGCTCCTGCTCTCATCCCACCTAACTATCCTCGGTTTCACCAGATCCTACGAACTTCTCTTCCCTAATTCTCATAACTCAGACCACTGACCACTACTTCTCACACCCTAACTACCTCCGTCCTCTAATTTTCATAACTCGACTCCTCAGTCTCTAGCTTCCTACCTGATCTCCTTCCACATCCTTGCTCCTCACTATCTTCTAACATACCAACACCCACACTCCTCCTATTAGCCCTGTATTATCCTCCGTCTTTGATTCTTACTGCTATTATATATATATATATATATATATATATATATATATATATATATATATATACACACACACACACACACACACACACACACACACACACACACACACACACACACACACACACACACACACACACACATACCCACACACACGCATAGCATTTTATTTTTTTTTAAATCTGTTGTTAGGATGCCTTTTACTACTATGTATACTACACGTCTTTTGTTATACTTTGTAACATTTTGTTGGTTTTTGTCTTATTACTTTATTCATTTGTTTAACCTTCTTGGAGTTTTTCTCCCCAGGACTCCATTGAAAACGTGTTCCTTCGGCCCAGTGGACTATCCTGGAAAACAAACTGTAAATAAATAAAAATAAGTATGTATTAGTGGAGATAGAATAGGATGGGCGTATAGGAATGAAGAAAGCTGGTGTGGGGGGGAGTAGGGGTACGAATAAGTGAATTGTGGGAAATGTCCAGGATGAGGAGTTATGAGCAGGGGAGAACAGTGGGAGCTGTGAGGGATCAAGTAATGCCTTTAGGTTTAAAGAGTTTGCATGTTCTTGTGTGAACAGATGTTTTTAAGCTTCTGCTTGAATGAGCAGGAAGAAGAAGTTGATTTCAGATCGATGAGCAAGGAAGCACAAATTTGAGAAACCATTACTGAAAAACTGTGCCATTGGTAGAGAGTATGGAAAGGGATAGACAATTTATAGGACAATTTATAGGAGGACTGAGACTGGAGGTGATAGGAAGAGATTCTTTCGAGAGAGTCAGCTGGGGAGAAAAGGAGGGTCTGATTGTGATGCATCTTTCTATTCTGATGATCTAACTGGCCTTGCTTATGACTGTACAGTGGTGTTCTTTGGGTGGGCCAGGGGTGGTAAATCTGCATGTATGGTTGGCTGAGGTTTGGGGGGGTGGATATCTTTTTCTTAGATACTAAGGCTACTCGGGGAAGGTTGTGCGTCAGAGCTGGCAACTCGGCACGTAAAAATTTACTGCCAATCATTAGCAGACCGGAGTTCTGCTGTGGCGACCCCTAACCGGGAAAAGCCGAAAGACACAACAATCCATACATTAAGTATACAGAAGTAAATGCATGTAAGGTGAATGTAATTTTGCAGAACAGATTTTCAGTTAAATGTACAGTATATGCAACCCAAGACTAAAATACATCCAAGCTGCCTATGTTTAAAGTAGATCTCCTTGCAAAAGTCAAGTTTTTCATTGCAAAATAGTTTTTTTCCTTTCCTTTAATCCAACTGCATGAGTGCCACATACAAACAAAAAGTATTATTTTTTTTTCTTCTGTTTTCTACCCATTTCTGATTCTGCAGTCCTAGTCCACACTGTTGCCTGTCTGTAAAATCTTAAATTGATTCTTTTTGGTAGTTGCCTGAGTGCTAATTTTATCATAAAGGTGCTGTTTATATGAAGAAGTCAGTGTACAGGGCATGAGTTTGGTGTCCCTCCTTGGTCTGGTCCATTAAAGTTCAAACAATGGCAAAATAAAGCAAACCAAGTAGTCTTGACAGCGGGAGGTGGCAGTCTGTTTAAAACACTGTCCTTGATTGCAAAGTAATTTCAGCTGTGCATTCATTCACAGAATCCTACTAAAAGTCATTTTGACTAAATAAAATTTACTGGTGCCAGAAACTGTCTTTACTTTACACATTAGTTCCAGTCACAAGCTACTTTTTTCCTTCCGTTTTCTTTCCATTTCAAAGTAAATACTGAGTTCATACTATATCCAGTGTCCAGGAGCTAGGCAACAGAGCATTCAGTAGTAGGAAAATGCAGCACCGCTCCAATGAGAGACTTTTAATGCCGAATATATCATTACTTAAAATATATCATTATGTAATGAGGGACATGCTATTGGTGAGTTGTTAAAGCTTCTGGGTTAATATATAATGTACATCTGTCCTTGTGCAGCCTGAATGCTTATGAACTTTTAATGCTAGGATGTACATGTTAGCAAGGATTATTAACCAAATATTTTATTACATTTTTTAAGGTTACTTCAGTCAGAATACTTCACATTTGCACAGGTAGCAGAATGGTGGTTCTGTCCTTTAACTATTGTCTTATGAAAAACTCAGTACTGCATACAAAAACTGTAAATACATGTCATAGCATTATACTTCACCTTACAAAAAATCTGTAGTGTACAGCTTTGCTTTTTGCAGGTTGTATGTATTCATGTATTTATTTATTTCAATTTGTGTATTGTGGTAGTGCACTGATCAATACTGACCAATTTCAGGCTCAACTCAGGTGAAATGCAAAACGTTTCACAAACAAAAAATACAGAAATGTAAGTAGTAACAGAGTACTTCAGACTAATTATGAAGAAATCAACACACTAACAAAAAGTATATTTTCTTGAAGTTATGTGACCACAGATTTTAGTTAATGCTCAGTAACCTAATTGAAATTGGTGTCAGTCCAGACATTGCTCCCTAGTTTAAAAACTTCCTCACTGAATGTGTATATACATTCTAGTAAACAAGCACAGTGCAATGTACATTCAAGCAATGTGTAATGTACAATATGTACATCAGATTCTAAAGTGGAGAAGCGGCTCATAAAGGAAACAGATTAGGTGATATTTCCTGTGTTGAATCAGGAATATTTGACTGGGATGAAGAAGTGCTTTTTGAACTGCAGTCTAAATTTTTAATAAGTGTTGATTTCCTTAATGCTGATGGGGAGAGCTTGACAAAGAGTAGGTACCTGAGAGGAGAAACCATGTGCAGTGCTATGGAGTTTGGTTCTATGGGTTATGAGAGTTGGCGTGACTAGTGAATAGTGTCTCTGGTTGTATAAGAAGTTTTTTTTGTGAAGTTTACCTGCAAGGGGAGTAAATGTGTGGAGCTGGTGCAGTTTGTAGATCTGGGATCCTAAAAGTAGGTTTGATCTTTGTTTTATGAGTAGCCATTTGGCTTTTCCTAGTGTGATACAATGATGCTCACAGAGAGGTGAGTTTGTAATGTATCAGCAGATGCTGTTAGAGATAGTCTGGAGAGTGGCAATGTTTTTCTTGGAGGCAGAAGCACAAATTAGGAGTTCATATTCAAGCTGAAGAAGGAAGACTCCTTTGCCAATGGCTGTTCTGGCTGCTTGGGATAGAAAAAGGGAGATATTTTTGACCCAGAAGAGGATGGGGTTTATTTTGGCTGTCACTTTGTCAGTGTGGAAATGGAAATTTATTGACTGATCAAGCCATAGTCCTAGGTATTTGAAGGTGGAAGTTGTCTCTGTGGAATAGTTGTGAAGGTCAAAGATAGTTATAGAGTCGGGTGCTTGATTAATTTTCTGTGGAGTCTTGGTGGGGTTAAGTAGGTAGGTAATGGTCTATGAGCCATTGATGGAACTCATGTAAGTCTTTCTGGAGTTGGCATTGAATATTGGTGTGAGAGTGACCTGATCAGTAAATGACAATGTCATCAGCATAGAGGATAAGTGGGAGATGGAGGATGTCACAGGGAAGTGTGTTAATGAATATGGAGAAGAGGAGGGGGCAAGAATGAATCCTTGTGGTACACCTTTGCTAATAGGTACTGATTCTGATTGGGAAAATCATATTTTAACTCTGAAATATCTGTCAGTGAAGAAGTTTTTAAATCAGGGAGTGGTGTCTGGACTGATACCAATTTCAATTAGGTTGTTGAACATTAAAAATCTGTGGTCACATTACTTAAAAATGTACTTCCTGTTAGTCTGTTGATTGATAGATTTCTAGCTCTTTGAGACATATACATTTGAAAACGTGTGTCACAGCAAGATGTTCTTGGAATAAAGTATCATTAAAACTGAAGAATACTAAGCTAGACTGAGGTACTTTTTCACAAAATGACACATTTCCAACTATTGCTTGTCCATTCCAAACTACTATGACCATGGTTACATTTATTTTTACTATTTGATATAGCTCAGGCAGAGAAAAACACAATAGTTCTTGAAAGATTAGTGTCCTGGGGATGGGGGATTGGTATAATGGTTAAGGAGTTTACCTGACAAATAGGAGGTACAAGGTTTGATTTTCAGTAAGAAAAGATGGCTTAGCTTAAAGTGGTACAGAAAAGAACAGCTAGGCTAGTACTTACCTATAAACATAAAAGTTGTTTTGGGAGTTGAGGGCTAGCATAATGGTTAAGATGTTGACCATCGAGACTCAAGGTGCAAGGTTTGATTTTCAAATGGGATAATTGGCTAGGCTTAAAATGGTCTACAAGGACAATTAGCCTAATACTAACATATGAACATATGAACTTGCTCCTGACTGTAAGAGAGTTGCTTTCCTATGCTTGACATGCTATCTTTCTGGGGGAAAATTATGACACTGTTGACTTATAAAAGAAGACCCAGTGTCTGTTCCTGGTACATTTGGAGTTCTGAAAATATATCGTTCACTATTGATGTCACATTTATATCAGCTCTGAAATTAATAGATTCTTTGGAGTAATGGTTAAGGTGTACCAGATACAAGGTACAGTATTTGATTCTCAAGTAGGACGACTGGCTAGGCTTAAAATGGCCTACAAGGGTACTTAGCCTAGAACTAACCTATGATCATAGGCTATGCTATCTAGCTTTTGATGACTGTTAACTAAATATTCTCAAGAATGCAGAAAGCCATACAAGTGTATGTTACATGCCATAGAGATGTGACAGTGGAGACACTTAACCAGCTCTATAGCTTCAAATGGCTAATTTGACATATCTGACAGTTACGTATTTTCTAGAGGTACTGCTTTGATTATTATTATTGTCTGAGGTTTCCCATAGTCTAGCTATAGTGGTTTGTTTTGCAGAGCAACTGGTATGAGAAAAATGTTTTTTGGAAGTAATGTGAGCTGGAGACACACTCACTTCAGTTCACTAATTTGTTTAACACAGAAATTTAACAAGCACTGTCATTATTGTGTGTGGCTTGTAACTTTCTGGCATATATCTTTAATATTTTTTGGCATAAACTCTCTGCATTTCTTCCAGAGTTTCTTCTTGTGCAAGGGCTTTTTGCTATAATACTGTTCACAACTGAGTTTATATATTCCACACCATAGTTGATTGCCTGCTGTTTTCTACAGAAGCAGCATGTGAAGGTATCTGAAGATCATACCTCTCATCCTCTTAGAGCAAGAAATCTGGACAAAGCCATAAATGAAAGTGGTACAAAGGCCCCAAAATAGGGATAAATTTTAAATATTGCTCTTACAAACTTAGAAAGTTTATAGAACAACAGGTTTTACATTAGCATGAATTTTCTAAAGGTTATGAGGTTTTAAACTCAAATGTCTGCCATTATTTTCTAACTTCAGTCTTTAATGGCTTGTCACTAATTTGCCAGAATACCACAATTTAATGAAAAACAGACCAAAAATATGAGGCGAAAATCTATACAGTTAACAGATTCTTCTCCCTGCCTTTTAGTATAAATGTTTGAAACAGTGTGGCTGTTCATAGATTCATAGGTTCATAGGTAGGTACTAGGCTATTGGCCCTAGGGCCTATACAAGCCTAGCCAAAAAGGTACCCTGGCTTTCGCCACCCAAGAAAATTATTTTCCTGTGCCCCTGTCAAGCAGAAACACAGAAGTGATCCCCGGGGTGAATTTCCTATTACCTATCCAATCATCAAGATTTTTCTTGAAGAGCACTAATGAGCTCTGTTTGACATAGATAGGTAGTCTGTTCCAGAGTATGTGAAGTATCTGGGACATGAATCTATCCCTCCAGCATGTTCTGTTTATTGTGGTGACAAGGATTAGGTCCCTAGAGCATGTAGCTCGGAGGGATTGGGATTTCTTTAAGTGGAGCATGTCTAACAACTCTGGGTTTGACATAGCTTTGTATTTTAGGCAGAGATCGCCTCTGAGTAGGCGATATGCAATGGGGTAAAGCTGGAGTTTTTTGAGACGGCCTGCATAAGGTATCTGTTTGAGGCCAGTAGTCCTCTTTTTGAGGTATTTTTGCGGCCTTTCCAGTTGTTGTAGATGTCTTGTGAGGTACATACCAAAAGGGGCATTGTACTCTATAATGGGTCTAATGAGTGATGAGTAGAGGGGAACAATGACCTCTTTTTTTCTGGATGAGAAACCTTTTGTGATAAGGTGTGCCATGTAGAAGGATTTCCTGACCACTGTGGCAATGTGATTATCAAAGGAGAGACTACTGTCCACCTGTGTCCCAAGGTCTCTTATCACACTTTTGGTGTTAAGTAGACTACCGCCTATGTGGTAGTTCATGGGTACAGAGTTTTTACCAAAGGGATGACAATGCACTTTTTGGCATTGAGCTTGAGACCATGGCTTTGACACCAGGCATCTGTCTCAGTGAGGCCCTTTTGTAGGATGTCCACATTGTTAGGAGTTTCGATTATGGCTCCTAGTTTGCAGTCATCTGTGAATTTAGTTAGCCAAAGACCTTCTGTGTTAGTCCGTACTTCAGAGAAGTAGATACCAAACAGGAGAGGACCCAGGAATGAACCCTGTAGTGCTCCACTTGTCAATGGTCTGAAGTCTGATTTGGAGTCTGCTACTTTCACAGTGTGGGTTCTGTCAATAAGCCAGTTAGCAACCCATCTTGTGACATAGGGATTTATACTTAGTTTAGTGAGTTTATCTATAATTCCAGAGTGGGGGATGGTGTCGAATGCCTTGGTAAGATCTAGATAGGCTGTGTGAACTACCTTACCCTCATCTATGGCTTTGGTGACTACTTCAAAGAAGTCTATCAGGTTTAGGAGACATGATCTACCTTTTACAAACCCGAACTGTGTCGGGTCCAGAGTTTGGAGATCTCCATCAGGCTAATGGGGCAGTAGTTCCCAGGGTCTGTTGTGGCCCCCCCCCTTTGTGGAGTGCGATAACCATCACGATGCACCATTCAGTGGGAACAAAGCCTGAGGTGAGGCTATGATTGAACATGGTACTTAGGTGGGGTGCCAGTTCATTCTTTAGTTTGTGTAGTAGGCAGCCTGGGATGTTGTCAGGTCCCATGGATGCTGTGTTCTTGGCTTTGGAGAGTGAGGTTTTTACCTGTGCAGCCATGATTACAGGAACTTTGCATTCTTCCCGTATAAAGATGGGCCCTTTAGGGGGTGAGAGGGGGGTAAAGTTAGCACTGAACCTATCTGCCAGGGTGTTGTCAATATCAGTTGGTTCTGTTTATTTAGTGTCATTGTGCTGTAACTCAGACCAGATCTGAGTGTTGCCATTGAGATTCTTGACATAGCTACAGAATGCTTTGTGGTTGTCTTTAGAATCAGTGGCAATTTTGTTTTCATAACTAGCTTTGGAGGATTTTATGAGGGATCTCAGCGTCTTACTGAGGCTGACCAGGGAGTTCCTCCAATCATGGGATTTTGTTGTAGAGTTTGTTTATGGTAGAAGACCACCAGATTGGCTTCCTTTTTTTGGAGGATAGCATCTTGGTTCTGTTAGGGATAGTATGATCCATGCACTCGTGTAAGTGCTTATAAAGTGCATTTGTGTAGGATTCAGCAGTTGTACCTCTATTGTCCATCTGCATGGGTGTCGTGAAGTTTGCCACTTCTGTCTTAAGAAGTGTGAAGTTGGCTTTGGAGAAATTTTTTACGGTTGGTTTCCTAATGGGGGGTGGGAGCGGGATGTGGATGTCTAGGGTGATTAGCTTGTGGTCGGATCTGACCAACGAGGAGCTGACCTCTGATATGGAACACTGATCACCCATGTTGGTGATGACCAGGTCTAGGATATTGCTGCCACTGGTGGGGGTGTGGATAAGTTGATCCAAGGTGTTGGAATTGATGATTTCCAGAAAACATTGAGCAAAAGAGTTGGTACATGAGTAGTTTTCCCAGTTAATGATAGGGTAGTTGAACTCACCCATTATTAGAGTGTTGGATTGTACCTTAATATTTTCCAGTGTATCGAGAAAAGAGGAGTGGGAATCCTGGGGCATGGTGGGGGTCTGTAGCAAGCTACAATCTGGATTGCGGTTTTTCCCAGAGTTAGTTGAACTTGGATAATCTCGGATGCATTATGCTGAGCAACTAGCTTGAAGGTGTGGATATCCTTAATGAATATGGACACGCCTCCACCTTTAGTGTTTCGGTCCGGGTTTAGTGGCCGAAAGGTATGGTATGAATTATAGCCTGGTAATGCAGGGGTGCTCTCTGGAGCTTTGAACCAGGTCTCTGTCGCTGCACAGATGTCAATGTTCTCCATTTTAAGGAGTGCCTCGAGTGAGTACATGTTGAGGTTTAGACTTCTAGCATTGAGTAGCATTACCCTCAGATTTTGCTTGCTTATACCTGTTACGGTGGTGAATTTGTCATTTGAACCTTTCCTAAAAAACGGCACTATAGGTGTGGCAAGAACCTTTGCTGCTATCCGGAATCCCAAGGGTGACAGGTGCAGGCCATCTCTGGCAAAACAGCGTGGTCTGTCGATCATGTCATCCTAGGCAGACAGATACTGGATTCCCTTAGAATGACACCAGAAGCTTAGCCAATTGTTAAAGTCAATCATTTTGCCTTGTACTGTGGTATCATTCTGGGTGATGGCAGGATGCTACTCAGGGCTAGGGTCATACCTGTCTGGGCTACAAGATCAGAGAGCTCCTCCATGTCTCTTTTCATGTAGTCCAGGGAGGTATGTCTCAGGTCATTCACGCCAACATGGACAATGACAGAGTCATATTTGTACTTGTTGTGGAATGACCTGAGTGCGTGCATTATGTGGTGGATCCTGGCACCTGGTAGGCAGCTGACAGTAACTTTTTCCTTGTTTAGCCTGGTGAGTGGAACATCAGTGTGCCTGACTATAGAGTCACCTACTACTAGAGTGTTGGGTACATTATGCCTTATGGGCTGTAGTTGGGCACACTGAGTATGTGGGCTATGTGTCATTTGGGTTGTGTTGGGAGGTGGAGGTTGCTTGCATTTCTACTTTGGAGGTCTCTGTTGTTTGGGCAGGTTATTACTGAGAGCCTCCATGAATGTAGGTGTGTGTTTTGTGCTTCTGTGTGTGTGTTTTGGTGGTGTAGGTTTTGAGGGACTATGTGATGAGTGTGGTGCGGTGTAAGTGTTTACATTCTCCTCTTGACTGTCTAGTCCAGTCTTCGGTGAAGAGAGCTTTGCTTCCAGTTTGGTTATATAAGTGCATCTCTCATAGGTCGCAGTGTTGGGTGGTAGGAGGAGAGGGTTGTCTGTGTACATGAGGCAATTGCTGCATTGTCCCAAGATGCCAAGATTCATCAGGTAGACAGGAGAAAACACCGGGAGCTGACCTTTAGACATGCCTGAATAGTTGCTTATTTATTAAGTACTAAAAACTGTTTTCCTCTGGACAAGTGAGAAAAGTTGAGTGCTGTAGTAATTTGTAACTTATTTAGTGCTTACAATGAGTTCTGAACAAGTGCTGAGCTCAAATAAACAGATTTGAGTGCTAAAACTTAAAAGCTGGCTAGTTGCAAGGGAAAATTTGAAGAGCACACTTTATGGTGCCATGAATAGATTAACCCTACTTAAGTGGGAGGGGAGCTCAGGAGCTCACAAACAGTCCTGGACACAGCAAGTCCGTATCTGGACAAGACCTGCCACAGAAAAGGGGGGAAGCAAGCTTAGAATTTTTTTTTCCAGTAAAAGTGGAAATGCTTATATCTCATTTTTCTGTTGAGGCAAGTTGTCTCATCCAAAGGACAACATGATCAGGAGTGCAGGACCCCCTTTATGAAGCAATGCAGTTTCAGCAATCAATCTACTTGATGTGGAAATATAACCCACAGCCTTCTGCACCAAAGGCAAATATGTTGCCTGTTGCACCACTGTCACAGCTTAAGCTCCCTTTTCTGCTTGGGAATACTCATTTCTACAACTGTGTAACTACTTATATAATCTGTTGTTTTCTTTATGCCACCATTTAGTTGTGCTGTGTGGCAGCCAGTGTAATGGGACTTGCATCCACTATTAATTCAGTTTCTTTACTTAGGTCAAAGTAGGTCATGGTTTACCCTGAGTTTGAATGCACAGGTCCATATTGTTACTTGAAATTACGGAACTCTGAACTGCATATTGTTGAGACCATATTGGAGGTTGCGGTACAGTGGGGATCTGGAGATTTACCCTTTCCCTACATTAGTGTGATCTCGGAGTTGGTATGTGCATATATATATATATATATATATATATATATATATATATATATATATGTGTATATATATATATATATATATATGTGTGTGTGTGTGTGTGTGTGTATTATATCTGTAATGCTTAATCATGGACTTTAGTTTATGGCCACCAAACTTACTTTTTACTGAAGTGTCTTAGAGGTTAATTTATGGTAACAAAATATGGTATGAAGTTAGCACAGTACTTTGCCATCCCTAGCATACTTCTTACAGTTTTGGATATATTTTGATAGGTACAAGCCTTTCTTTGGATAGTTTTTGCTGTAATTTTGTTAAGGTTTAGCCAATATAGTTTCATTCTTTGCAATAATTATCTGGTTGTATTGTAATGAGTTTTTTTTTATTTTTATCATAAATAATTATATCACAACTTGGAAGTTTCTTGTTTACGATATACCTTGAAGTATTTGCTTTCTGAAACACTTCTACAGACTTGATGCCAAAGTTCACCCTGTTATTAAGTAAGAGATCTATATGCACTCTGATCGATGCTACCCTGCTTTTAAATCTAGTCTAGAGTACATCATTGCTTAATTCATAACTAGTGTAATGTCATCAGATATCACGGCTGAGAGAGAATGTGCGTGTGTGTGTGTGTGTGTGTGTGTGTGTGTGTGTGTGTGTGTGTGTGTGTGTGTGTGTGTGTGTGTGTGTGTGTGTGTGTGTGTGTGTGTGTGTCTTGTCTTCAAGCCTTTCCGTTTAGCTTGGTGGAGGTGCAGCTTTGAGTAAATTGACATTTTGTGCAAGATTCCAAAAAGAGTTGTTTGCAGTGTTAGTCTGCCTTGATTCTGAAAGACTTGCTCTCAGTGTAAGTCACTTACGTCAGTGTAATTTCTGTCTGTAAACAGGATTACTATGGGGGCCAGATTCCAAAACTCCTGCTGTCAGCCTGCTGTCAGTGTAAGTGTTCACTTACACTAAGTACAAGTCTTTTGGAATTGGAGTCCTTATTTCTTTTTAAATATCCTCAAAATCGCAATTGCTTATTAGCATATTTATGTCTGTATGATGTATATCTAATGGTTTGGGGATTTTTTGTGCAATTTTTCTTAATGCATATACTTGATTTTGCAGATTCCTCTTAGAGAGAAGAAATTGATAATATTTTTTGTATCTGAAATTTTTCTTCTTCAGAAACGAATGCATAATCTATGCTGTGTGAATGTTTTCCTAACAGCTATATCAATAATGCTAGCAACCTACCATAACCTATAATGTTTGTGGCCAAGATATAATGTTCATATCTTCATAGTGATCTATGCACTTTTGGAGCTAAAGAACTTTCATCAGTCTTTTTATCAAAGTCAGGAAGAGCTAATTGGTGTAATCCTGTGTGATTGTAATACTTCTAAAACATTTAGTGAAAGTTTTCACTGAAGAACAGAGTTAAGAATTTTATGTCAGTATATCATTTATTATTTCACTTAAATCTGCTATTTATATCATTGTTAAATGTGTGTGATTCTTTGATACTGTTTGGATTTTCTAGCAACCTTTGCTTAAGGAATCCATCAACAGCATGATTCAGTCTTTTTGAAAATATGTTTCTATTGGTCGTGTTTTTTCCCTTGTTACTGTTTTAGTATTCCTCTCTGGTGTGATATGTCGGAAACTGACAAACAGTGACCAAAATATCTGTGGAGAAAAACACACACCATTGTCATGAAAATGGGAAATGATGGTTTGTTTACATTTATAACACTGCCTCTGATTACAGCATAACTTCAAGTATGTGTTTTTCATGAGCAAAATACTGTGTATTATTGTGTTTATATAAAATATAATAGTGCTTGCTAATCATCATGACCCTCTTTTTTTGCATTTTCTACACTGGGTCATGGTTTTGCATCAGCTGTTACCATCTCTCTTGATTCCCTTATTTGACGGTCATGCCTGACTGCCACAGGTCTTTTCTCACACAATCCATCTATCTCTTTGCTGAAAACCAGTGTTTCCTCTTGCCTTCTTCCTGATATCCCCAAATCTCCATCAGATTGTCTTCTCTTTCCTGCATGTGCCTGAACCACCGTAATCTGTTCTCTGCAATTGGAGCTACTTGGGCTTTTATTCTGATGTCATTTCTTCAGCTTTCCCTCAGTGTGCATCCTAGTAACCATCTCAGACAGTTTATCTTCATCACCTCTAGCTTTCCCAAGTGCTCAGCCTTCATTGCCCAGGTTTCTGTACTGTACAGTAGTACTGGTCACACCACTGTTGTGAACACTGCTTTTCAGCTTCTTTTGCATTCTGCTATCTCACACTACCCCTGACATTCTGTGCCAGTAGGCTGCAGCCCTTCTGATTCTAGCTTTGACCTCCTCATCCAGGCTTCCCTTCTCCTCAGCCATCCCTGTCAGACACTTGAAGCTGTTAACCTGTTCCACTATTTTCCCTTCTGTCTCATTTCTCAAATTCTTCAGATTTCCCCTTTGCTGCCATTACCACTGTCTTATCTGTATTCAGTTTCATCCCATGTACCTTCAGTTTTGTATTCCTTTCCCATATCCTTTGCTGAAGTTCTTGCTTAGAGTCTGCCTATAATGCCACATTGTCTGCATACAGCAACTCTGTTTCCTAGTGTAGTCCATCATTAGTAGGAACAGCAGTGGGCTCAGAGATGAACCCTGATGTACACCCACTCCCACTGGGAACCTCCGTGTGAGTCTGAGCACTGTTCGTACTTGTGTCAATGGGTCCTTGAACATAGCATAATGCGATCAATGTTTCTGGTACTTTGAACCATCACAGGACTGCTCAAATCAGGTTTCTTGGGACCTTTTTGTATATTTTCTCCAAGTCTGGGAATGCCCAGTTGGTCACATTCCTCATTTGTACCTTCTTCTCAGCTGTCTGTCTCACTACAAGCATTGCATGTGTAGTGCTTGCTAATGTCAGGAGTTTAATGTTTAATAGTTCATTACCACACACATCAGCTGTCTTTTATTTTTGGAATCATTTTAACGTTCAGTATTATGTTAGACTGTGATCAAAACAGTCAGCCGAACAAATAACAATCAACTGCAGAGGTAAGAGGTACTTGCGTAATAAAAACATTTCATGGCCAATTCATACCTCTTGATCTCTTAGTTCAAGAATCCGAGACAAAGCCAAAAATAATAGGTGGACAATGTTCCAAAAGTAGAGGCTGATTTTAAATATTGCTGTTGTCAAGTTAGATAGTTGCTAGAATAACAGGTTTTGTATTAGCATGCATTTTCTGAAGGATATGATGCCTGAAACTTAAATGTCTGCCCATATTTAGTGACTCCAGTTTTCTGCGATTTAACAGTAAACCATACATTTTACATGGGAACAGACCAGAATGTAAAACAAAAATATGAACATTCACTGAAATTCTGGACAATAGAGATGTATGGACCAAATATATTTGTTTATGATTGTCTTACATTTGCATTATGAATAACATACTAGAGATTCTCAGCCAACATGTAGTTGTTCCTGACTCTCTGCAGCCTGCAAACTTATGTAACTGCTAACCAAATTTTAAAAGTGTTAGGTAAATGACTTAAAACAAGATAAGCCACTTACTCCAGTTTTAACAAAGATTCTGTAAGTGCTTATTCAGAGTTTGAACGTGGATACATTTTCTGGGAGAAAAGTCAGTTTAGATTTTTATTTTATTTTATTTATGATTTGTTAACTGGTTAGCCTTTGTAGGCTAGCCCCATTTTTAGAGGGGTCCTGAGGAAGGAAAGTTCTAAGTAAGTTTGCTTGATAATTATGACAGCCATGTTAAATCACTACATAGAATGATACGCAAAGAAAAAGAAAATATATAATCGAGGTTGATAACAAGATAAGTTATGCACAAACAACAGTCTGTTAGCAGAGAGAGAACATACAAAGTATATACAAGCTAGTGGTATGGAATAAATGCGAAGTCACAGGATAACAGTAACAGTAACATTACTTAGTAGTATATGTCTAGTTTTAAGTAAGTCTGCATGATGTTACAGGAGCTGACTGTACTAGTGAATTTAAATTTGGTTAACATAAATGTTTAAATGTAGTTGTTGTAGTTGAATGCATGTTAAATGGGAAATGTACTGCATTCAGATGTACGATAGTTGCTGAGTGAATGTTGTCTATTTTATAACTTGTTTTGGGGTTTTGGAATCTTTATTTGATGACCTAAGTTCTTTGCTGGGATTATATCAAAGGAACATGGGGCTAGTAATGGGCATGAGTTTATTTATAGTAATTTATGAGTAAATGCAAGGTGAACATATTTAATTTTATTTTCCTGCAGTCATGCAGTTAAGTTTTTTTGAGCATGTCATGGTTATTTATTTGTGATGGCTACTATATAGCAAATTTGGCATCCTCAGTAAAATTCAGCTAACATTTTTGTGAATACACATGGTTTAGGGTTTCTAATAGGAGATGTGCTACACAGCAACATAGGGAGGAGAATAGATTCCTCTAATATTTATTCTGAGTAGGTAAAAGGGACTTAGCACAAAGACTGTCTGACAGTTACTGTAGAGGACTGAAGTTATAAACTGTTAATGAGCTGCTCCATGTAGTCCAAGGTTTGAGTCCCTCAACATCCATTTGCCAACAGTGTGACCCTGAGCAGGTCACTTAACAAGACAATGTCCCTGTATTGTCACTAAAAAGGGACAGTTGTAGCCAGTCGGCTTACCTAGTTAAATAAAAAATAAAATCCTATATAGTACTTTTATTGATGCATATTATAGCAGTGTGGACATAATCTCTGAAAGCAAGGATGTTGTTAATTACTCAGAGGCATTTCTATTATGGAACTGTTTCTAAAGTTCCATTTAGGTCTTGTAGGACAATTGGTCTGCCTTCATTATTACTGTTCTGTGTGCATTTTCCAAACAGAAGGAGTTTGTTTTTATTGTTGTTAAGTACAGTTTACATTCCTGCATGCAAGCTAAAAAGTTGTTGGGGCATTTTTCCATGTCATTCTTCATGACTTTTCTGAGTGTGGATGGTAACTAAGCCAGTTGGAAATTCAATGAGTTGACCTCCTTCCGTGTGTTGATGCAGGTGCTTTATCAGAATTATAACAACAGATTAAGTGCAGAGCCCTGTTGATGTTAGCATGTTAGAAGTAAAATTATGAGACTCTGCATTTTGCCATTTAGCTGCCTTTCTGTTACATAGGTAACTTTTGAAGCAGAGTAGTTGGATTTGTACAGATTACTGCATACAGCCTACATAAGAGGCTAGGATGTTAAACACACCCATGCATACAGCCTATGTAAGAGGATAGGCTGTTTGTAGGCAAGCATTGCTTATATAGTATGCTGATGATTCAGCATTAATATGCTCATCTGACACTGTGGTGTATCTTCTGGAATCACACAATAATTCTTTACCTCTGTTGAAAACTAGTTTTGCAATGCCCAATTATATTACTCATTCCCCCAAAAACAAAACTACTCATATTCCTCCCCAAAGCACATCTGAAGGACAAATCCAGTATCAAATCATCTCACTTAATACAGAGATAGAAATAGTATCCCATATAAAACTGCTTGGTGTGACAGTTGATGGCAAGCTCATATTTGAACTCCGCATTCAAAATAATATTTAAAAACTCACTAGAAAATTGTCATGCTTTATAGACATAAAAACATCTGTATTAACTCTGCTAAAACCACCCTAACAACCACTTACTTCCTTTCTTCACTCTTATGTGGTGCCCCTATTCTCATCAACTTGCAGGTATCTGTTAAAACTAAACTTGAAATATGCTACAACAAAGTTGCTAAATTTGCTGCCAATAAACAAAACTACACACATCACTGAAAGTGCCTTAAAAGATTGAACTGGCTTGAACTACCCCACTACCTGGACTTCATACAACTAGATACTGCCCACAACATCACAAGTCTCATGCCTGTCCTGTGCAAAGTTCCACTCTTCCTTCCTATCACCCAAACAGACCTCTTTGTTGTAACGATAAGCAATATCCCACCATCTGTAAACCTCAAAAAGCAATTGGAAATAGCCTTTACTGCTACTCTGTTCCCAAGTAATGGAATTCTGTTCATTAGGACTGTAACCTGTCATCCTTCCTTCAAACATCTTCTGAAAGACCACCTTTCAAACTCATGGCTCTGCTCATACAATAGCCCTGGTTGAACTTCAGTCTTGTCTACTTTTCTCCACCCCTATCTGTACAGTTTCTCTGCTCATCACCACTTCCTTTTCACATGGCTATCCTACCACTTTACTCTTCCTTTCATCTCTTCCCCATTTATACTAATGTTTCATAATCTCTCTCCGTCTTTAGAGTTGCAGTTAAACTAAAGACATGACTTTTACTTATTACTACTGTGAACTGTTAAAAGGACACTTTCCAGAATTGCATATGGTGTTTTGCTTTGTTTTTTCTCATTGTTCTCATTGTAACTTATTTTTGTTATATAGTCAAATTCCATCGAGACAGTGTTGGAACAATCACCTTAAAACATCACAAGCATCACAACCTTTTTACCTGTTTAACTCAGGTTGGTCTGGAGAAGTTGTTATTGTGATTTTAAAAGAATGAAAGTGCTCACCTATCACTACTGATTGTCTTATTTGTGATATTTTAGGTGATTGTTCCAACACTGTCTTGGCAGAATTTTACTTTTTATATTTTTGTTATATCTCTATGCCTTACAATGTTGTTGGTTAGTTTTGAAACGTATAATTCTCATTTTTTTATGCAATGTCTTTGAAAAAAAAATTCTGTTAAATGAAGATTCTCTTCATGGGCCTTTGCTGAAAATGAGCTCTTGTGACCCAGTCAGACTTTCCTGTTAAACAAATGTTCATAGGTTCATAGGTTCATAGGTTGGTACTAGGCTATCGGCCCTAGGGCCTATGCAAGCCTAGCCATAACAATTCCCTGGATATTTCTTCCCACAATATTTACTTCTCCAGGCCCCTGTCTAGCAGAGCGACTGACATGATCCCCAGGGTGAATTTCCTATCTCCCATCCAATCATCAGGGTTCCTTTTGAAGAGGGCCAATGAGGCCATCTGCTTGATATGTATGGGCAGTCTATTCCAGAGTATGGGGAGTCTCTGGGTCAGGTACCTATCCCTCCAACATGTTTTGTTCATTGTGATGACAAGGTTTAGATCCCTGGAGCGTGTGGCTCTGAGGGATTGGGATTTCTTTAAGTGGAGCATGTCCAACAGCTCAGAGTTTGACATGGCTTTGTATGTTAAGCAGAGATCGCCTCTGAGTAGACGATATGCCACAGAGTATAGATGGAGTTTTTTTAGACGGTCAGTATATGGCATCTGCTTTAGGCCTGTGATTCTTTTAGTGAGGTATTTCTGTGGCCTTTCTAGCTGTTAACAAATAAATAAATAATAAATACATCAAACTTTTCAGAAGGTCTGCAAACAGATCTACAGTTGTAAGTAATTTATTCCAGTTGTTTGCCACATATTCAATAAGTTTTGTAAATGCTCTGGGTGCTGTGTCCAGGTAAAAATACCATACTATATAGATATGCAATGATTATTTTGTGTTAGAGAGTCAATTGTATGTGGGCTGTTTGCTCTATAATCTTGGATAGTGGGCTTAAGATACTGAAATACTACTTAAATACTTTCATGTCTGCAGTTTTCTATCTTGTGGCTTTCTTCTTTAAATACTTTAGTAGGTTTAGTTTGTTTCCAAGTAGAGGGATGGCTTCTTTCATGCAACCATTTGTCTGTTAATAATGTTAATGAGGATGAAATGCATGCTACAAGTTTCTTGTGGTGTACTGGTAGGATATTGTCCACTGAAGGTGACCTATAGTCCCCCAGTGATTTTTGTTTTATGTGTGAATTATCACACAGAGGAGCAGGTTCGCAGATAAACTGGAAGTTGTGAGAAAATGATACCTGGAGCAATTTTGAAGTAGAACACAAGCAGCTAAATTAGCCACTTATTCAAGCCTAACATACAAATATACTTCAAAACTCTAAAAACATGCTGTCCTTTATTGATTGTATTCAATAGTAAGCACTTTTGTCTCCAATTCAAAACTTCAGTAGGCCACAATAATGTTAAGCGCTGTGGAGCCTTAAACTTAAAGAAAATGTCTGTTTTAAAATAGCAAAAAATCCAATGTACACAAATTCAAACAAACTAATGCAATTAATTATTTTTAAAATAAAATGTTGAAAATAAATGAATAAGAGATCTAAAAAAATTCTTCTTCCCTTAGTGTGGCTGGAATGTAGAATAACCAACCAGTCAGTGGCGATTATGTTGCTATGACCAACAGGAAACAACTTTAAGTAACCAATCACAAGCCTGTGACAGGGAAGGCTCACCACTCAGGAACCATCCTGTCAGAGCTTGGAGCTAAAACAAGTTTCTGAAATATGGCAGCTTGTCAACCATAACACCCAGTGTTGTCCTTTTCTTCACTCCATTTTCAGATAAATGGATTGTCAATGAAATGATAATCGATTTCATGACCCATATCCAACCTGGAGGTGTCTTACACTGACAATGGAGTAAGAAACATGACAGATATGTGCTAACTAGCAGGAGCAGTGAGACAATAACACAGGCAGCCCTTGACAGTATCATGTGTGCTGTATACAGAGAATATAATACATTACAGAAACACTGTGAGGTGAGATTATCAGATTGACATACTAGCTTTGCAAAGTTAACAAGACAAACAGATAGGGCCCAAGCCCAGTATAACAAAAATAATGTACGAGGACAAAATGTATAAATGAAATCATGAGGTAAAACAAATCGCTAATATTTCCAGCACACATAATTAGGTAGTATGAGTTAGTGTACGTACATTTACTTTACAGAGCAGCATATGCAACAACGCTAGTAATACCCAAGAAAGTAACAGTACTTAAACAAATACTTTACAATTTAAAAAAAAAAAGGATTTAAAGTAATTTCTCATTCCTATACAGCATGCACAGCAGTGCTAAGACAAACACAAAAGTATTTTGGTAGCTCCACATTCCAAAGCAGCACTCATAGCAGTAGCACACTGCAATGCATCAAGTTCACAGCAGAGCATTAGTAATATAACAAGAATAAAAAAATAAATAAAACACAGAAAGCTAACACAAGGGAGAATTACATTGCTGTCCTAGCTAAAAACATAAAAGGAGAAAAATGGGTGATTATTCTTTAGAGAATTCATGTTCTTATAGAATCTTTTGTTCTACTAACATTTTGGGTGAACTTGAGTAATATTTAAAAATTGCCTCTGATTTTTGCCCTTTATCCTTTCATTATTTTTGTCTTTGTCCCTGATTCTTGAGTGGAAAAGTTGAGTGCTATGTCAGGTGGTCATGCATTAAATTAAATCAATGTCATAAAGTTAACAATGTTTCTGTTCTAGCATGTCACTGAGCGACCATTCACCAGTAAACCCAAAGATTTTATACATTACTTTTTTGTAACTTTCCGTCTTTATAGTCACAGTGTACAATAATAAATTTGTATGAACTGCCCATGTATCTTGCTGGCTTTCTGATATCTGTTTCATATGTTGATATTCTGATGGGCTTGCAGTTATTTTTTATTTTATTTTTTAGATCATATTGGATCTGATCTTTTGACAGATAAAGTTGCTTCTTATCATAATGAGAAACTTCTGTTTCAGTTACGTCTCTGTGGAACTCTGGATTCTCATATATCTCTCATATACCTCTACTCTTGTGTTGTCTCTGATTGCAAAAATTCCTCTTGCTTAGATGAATTTGTCTTGGATATTTTTTCAGCACAATCTTCTATCTTCTTTGCAAACAACAAATAGTGTAGTTTGCTGCTTTACTGACTAATGCTCCAGTTTGCTGACTTTCCTGTAACTGGTGAATTTTCACTGTCTGTTTTCTATTGTTCAGATAATTTCCCATGTATTTAAATATTTTTCTCCATACTTCTTTTGCAACATTTCTTTGTGTCTATCTTGATTCTCTGGCATCAGCAAAGAAGCTGAAACAGGGACCTTTTACTTTTCAGTCTTCTTTGCATTAATATTTGAATTGGTGAGAAACTGAATCCCTGTGTTTCAAAGCTCTGAGATGACAGTTCCCATAAGTACTGCTAGTACTCTACACGCTTTTCCATCAGTTTATTCAGTGTCTGAGTATTTTATATTTATTTGTCCATATGATTTGGGTACTATGGACTTGTACTTATGTACTTAAATTTTAACTTTCATTCAAAAATTCTTGGCTTTTGTATAGTAGACCAATGGCTGCAGCAACGTTGTTGGGTATGCCTTGTCATGTTAGCACAGACTCCAGTGCACCACACTGGTACTTTTTATAGCTGTCAACTTATTGACTACAAGGTACTTGAGATAATAATCTGCAGCTATTAAATACTTAGGTTTTTGAACTAAAAGAAATATGTAACCATTCTGTTTGGAATCATGCCGACTCAACAAAGAAAGTTTTGGCAAAGGTAAAAAATTCAAAAAACATTATGCCAAAACTACCTTCAGCAAACCTAGGATGATTGTTTTTGCAGAGGCCACGTTCTCCTGCCCTCCCCATGTCGGGGGGCAGTTTCACATACCCTTGGATTTATATATACCAACTCCAATGTCACTCAACAGTGAAAAAAGGACTAGACTCCACTGTTGGCAAAATTAGTTTCAGTAAACAGAGTTCAAACATTTTGCGTTTAATGAAATTAACTTTGCTAATTTGATACATTCCTGTCTGCTTTGTGTATGATTTCAAACTGTATAGGCTAAGATGTCTTGTTTCAGATTATTGCTATTGCATGAATAATATATGTCCTTCTGTTCCCATGTTGCAATATTCTTACTGTGAGATCCTCCACCTCAGGTGACCCGAATGTCGGCTCCTATGCAAAAGCTTAAGCCTGGTTGCTGAAACGTGCATGGGATGTCAAACAGAACAAACAAAGTTCATGGGTATCTTTGCTCAGAATTTGACGTCTGCACCTACATTTTCCCTTTTTAGCGGACATCGGCTAAGAAATAACAACAACAACAAAAGCTCAAGCAAAAATAAATGGTTTTCCTAATGGGGTACTTATCTTTGGACATCTTGAAAACAAAGAGAGAAATAATCGATCTGACGTTCAACTGTGGCAGTGAAGTTCTGAGGTCTGTGCATGTAGACATCACTTTTAAAGTCCCTGGTTTATGGCCCTGCATGTGATATCCCACGCACCTTTCAGCAACAAGGATTAAGCTTTTGTATAGGAGCTGACGTTCGGGTCACCTGAGGTGGAGGATTCCACAGTAAGAATACTGCAACATGGAAGAGAAGGACATCTATGGTTACGATAGGATTTTACACAACTATTCTATATCACCGTTTCACACCACTTGTTCTGTATGTACTGACATTCCTGGCCAAAGAATAGCTTTGTTTTCTTGTACCTCACTATTCCAAAATGTGACTCATTTTCTCTCAAGCATATGTTCTCTCCTAAGTGGTTAGGTACCATAATCTTTTTCAACTTCCTACTTCTGTGAATAAAAAGTAGATGTGATTTCTTTACGAACTCTAGATATTTGGCTGGCTAGTCTCTAACTGTGACTTCTTTCACTAACTGCGTTTCTAAGTCAATGTCAATATAGCTCTGAAGTTCATTTACTTTTTTTTCTTTCATTGGTATATTATCACTCAAACAATCTCTATTTCTTCTAAATATTTTGCATTCTACTTTATTTAATACACTAATGTTCAATATATGTGTTCCTTGCTTGGTCTTCTTTATTTTATTTTACAGTGTACTTCTACAGACAAAGAAATCTCTATGGTAATGTTAGATCTGTGTTGCACATAACTTTTCTAAATATGCTTTTCAGTGGATTATGGTCGGTCTCTACTTGTACTACTTTATCATAAATATATTCATGAATATATATATATATATCTATAGATATATATATATATATATATATATATATATCTATAATGTCATCCATTATTTTTAAAACTTTCTGTAATTGACCATATTTCATGTTTATATTTTGTAATTGCTTTTGACCCTTAGGCAACTGGTCTTTTTCTGTGCAAGATCATAGCTCCTATAGCATTCTGACCAGCATCTGCTTGGAACATAATTGACTTGTTTACACCATGATACTGAAGGGTAGGTGATTATATTACTTGTTTGGGGGAATTTCATAACACATTTCCTGTTTGTAGCTCAATTCCTAGGCTATATCTTGTTCTATCAGCTTTCTAAGAGGCATATGTATTTTAGGCTTATCAAGTACAAACTTTGCCAGATGCTTCATTATTTCCAGAGGTGTCATTAGAGCCTATCGGCTTTCAGGCTTTGGCTTTCACACTATTGATATGACTTTCTCTGAGTTTGGCTTCATACCATCTGATGTTAGAATATGGCACTTATATTTTAGATTGTTCATTATTATCTTACACTAGGTTTTATTTAACATAAAATAGTGCTTACTCAGCTGGTACAGTAAATGTGTCAGTCTCTTGTCATGTTCTTGTGTCTGAGCCCACACTGGCAGATTATCAGTTATGTTTGCAGAACATTCTAAGACTGTAATTACTTGTGCAAAAGTTCTTCACTGGTGCTGAGGAAATACCAAAAGAAATTCTTAGGAATGTATACTCCTCTAATGGTTTTATTAAATGTGTACAACATGGAGAGTTAAAATTAAATGTGTACAACATGGAGAGTTCTTAATCCGGCATTATCTGTCACAGTCCCTGGTTTGCATCTAATACTGAAAACACTTAGTATATGTTTTGGTTAAGTCACTTTCTCAACCATATTCAATGGATACTGCTGTTTTGTAATCAAATTTTTTAGATCTTACAGGTCAGTACCAATATGAATCTTGTCCTGCCTCATGACATCCATGCTAATTGCTCATTATTTCTCTATCTTTCTCTTCATGATGCATATGCTTTCCATTCAGTTTGCTTCCTGCTCACTTCTACTCTTAAAAAATACTAGAACTGCTCTTGGAACCTGTGATGCTGGCTCTGTTTCTTACCTTATTTGTAAACATAATATAATATTCACATGTCAAGCTTCCAAAATATATAAAAAATCAAGATTTTCTTGCAAAGTATAATTACTATGGCTCTGTTCAGTACTTGAGATGGTTATATTTCTGTTCAACTGTTCCTGTAAAAATTTACTCTGCACTTGCATACTCTTAATATGCTTTGCCATTCCTGACATCTTACAAGCAAAATGACCAAAATATTAGATGAATTAACTTTCTAACTCATGTAATTATACAGAAGATGTTATACATGTTTCAAAGCATTTCTGACATCATTTTGGTTTTATGGGTCTTGGCATGGTTAGGGAAACCCCTAGAGTGGGGCCATGGAAGGTTCTGCTTGAAATTAAGGAAGTGAGATGGCAAATTAGACTGAATGCATACAACTTGCTAGGTTTGAATGAGAGCATTTCGATCAGTAGTATTTTAAAACTTCGGTCTTATGTAGTGTGATCAACTGATTTTTTTTCTTTTCATCATTATGTTTTAATTTTTGTGTTTTTACTTTTTTTACGAGTATATTTAAAATGATGTCAGTTTGGTTACTATATAACACATGCCACTTTTTTTTATTTATGAATGAAAATGTAGGAGATGAAGTGCTTTTTAGCTTGGATATTTGTAAACGTGACTTTTTGGAGGGTATTTAAATTCACCTGTTTATACTAGTTCCTGTTTCTGAGGAAGCCAAACTTACTAAATTTGTGTTTTATTGTTCGCAAAGGTGTGGTTGAACCCATTTTTTTTGTTTTTGCAACTAGTTTTTTTGATGGTCTTATACATTTTATTTATTTTTTATCCACACCAACATTGTTACTTGATTTCTGAATGCTAAGTAATGTGCACATGGCTTTCCATTCATTGCCTTTCAGCCACAATGCTTTAATATATTCTCTTATATAATATTATACTCTATGACCCTGTCAAAATTAAATGTAATACTCTGTTTTTTTAATTCTGAACTTCTCTTGCTAGCTGTCTAACTGGCATTCTTGTTTCACTGCCCCTGTATTCTCTCACAGTATCACCTCTTCCTATTTTATAAGCATTAATCAACCTATTTCTAGACACTGTTTATTTTCCAGTTTTAACATAATAACCAGCAAATTTGTTTTAGCACTGTTACTGTTTCTTTTACACATTTTCTGCAATGTCAATCTTTCTATCACAACTTCTAAAAAGTTGATTAAACACTGGATGCTTTCTCTTCTAAAAGTCATATGTGGAACAAGTACAAGGCCTACATTTCAATGGCATCATACTTTCCTAGCACCTGTTGACAGTATTTCTCATCACCATTGATGTTACAATGCCATTTTATTTCATGTTTCATTTTCACTTTATTATTTGACTCAAATTTTAACTTAAACATTTTTTTGTTTCTTCAGTAAACTCCTTTAACTGTGTAGATGGAATCTCATATGCTCCACAGTTTTGTTAAGAACAGGTCTTCTCATCTTAAAAATTGATCCCATGTTTGATCATATTAGAACATGTTCTGTCTCCTATCAGCAAACCGTGCAACTCACCAAATTCAAAACCTTTGGTTCAATTTTTTAGCTCAGTAACATAAGGGCCGATAGTTTTTCATTCAGTTCTGATTCCTTGTAAAGAATAAATAATGGTTAAATGGCAGCTGTTTTATAGGCTCACAATAACTCTGGAATTTCTCCATTATTACTGCTATTTTGCCTTTCTCAAAGGCAGACATATTGAACAGTGTAATACATTGAAAGCGTCATCCTCTTTGATGCACAGAAACATGGCATGCAGTAATTTTTTTAGGCTTTCTTAGCCACTCAGTTCACAGGAACAGATCAGAATTCTGATTCTACAGCTTTCAGTTTTCTGCTAAAAAGTTCCTGGTAGTTGTATAAAGTCCATATTCCATGAAACAGTGAAACAATGAAATACTCTGAGAACGTGTATCAATTTGTGTGGCTGAGAAAAATAAAATATTGACAATATTTTTAAAAATAGTGAATTTTGAATGGAATATTATACGTCTGAGCTGCTGACTACTCAGCAACTTTAAAAAGAACAAATGTGGTCATGTCTGACTCCATGTAACTTTTATAATGACTCTCACAAATGATATCAGCACTGTGACTGTGTTAGTCTCCATGAGGTCTTTAGTGTGACTGTAAAGTGCTGAAGATGAGACAATGTGAGATTTGTCTGTAGCACCAATCTTTACTCGTAACAAGACTAGCATACATTACACTTGCCATTTGATTCTCCCTTCGTGTGTCAGGAAGCTTTTATAACCAGAAATGCTAACTGCATTTAGTGATAGATCCTAGAAGTAAAAAGCAGTCGTGGGAAAGGAGGAGGAGGTTAGGGTTCATTGAAAGGATAATGAGATGTTGGGACCCCACAAGGCAGACATTTTGAATTAAAGGTTTCAGAAAGTATTGTGGCAATAAAACAAATGGTTCAGTTGAGGGGAGATCCGAGCTATTCCTGGGTTTGCTATACATCATGGCAGTTAGTCAACCTGCTGCAGAAATTCTGGGATTGTTTACAGCAGTTTGGTGTTTGTCCAAGAAGTGGGCTACTTTTTGGACGTTAAGTTATATTTATTTTCATTATTGACAAAGTCAGATTAATTTTTGTTGGCTTGACGTTGATTGCTTAAATTTGTGCTTTTGGGCAGTTGTGTTTTATGTTAAGGTTTCAAGGTCTGTGGGTAACCAGATGAAGGGATAACCATTAACGTTCTTGTGTATAAAGTGGAATCATTTTGTAATAGTAGACTTTTTGAATGATGATAAGTGGTACATTTGACATCCTTTTGAGTCGAAACTTTGTGCCAGTTAACTTTGAAGAAGTCAAGTTGAAGAGAGAAGTCAAAGCTAGATGGTGATATGCAGAAATTGTTGCATGATGGTTGAAGGTGCATTTGGTGCTGAAAAATAGGAAGATAAGACAATAGACAAATTTGTTTTTGCTTGAGAAGAGTCTGTTTGAAGTAAAGTGGCATGTTCATCCTCCTTGCACTGCAAGTGAAAAGACATGCCATAAGTTACAAAGGCAGCTGTAGTATGCATTTTTAACTAAGAAGCACTGCATTAGAAAATGCTAAATTAATTAAACAGCAGTACAGTTTAATATGGATTTATGCCAGCTGACTCCAGAAACAATTTAGTGAGAGTTTGGTAATCTGAAAAGATGAATGCATTGTTGTTTTGAATTTAAAAGTTTGTAAGTTTGTTCTTATAGAGTTTTGATCCATAAGCTATCCAAGAATGCTGTGTCTGTTATTTGTGAATCATATACTTGCAGTCGTAGTCTTCTATCTATTCTATTTTTAAACACACTAGAGATTCTGATTTCCTTATACTTACTAGAAGCCTATTCAATAGTTGTGGAATAATCTGAGTAATATATTTGGCTCTCAAAGATGAACTTTGAAATTTTATATTAAACATATATATATTATGTCTGTGAGTTTTTGTTTTGTCATTTATGTTCAAATCAAACATAGCTCGAAGCAGTTCATCATTAAAAACTTGACTGCCAAATAAAACTATCTGTAATGCATAATATAGAAATTTAAGACATCTGTCTAAATAAGGAAGATCTTTCAATGTTTAAATCCTTTTAGTGTTCCTTCTCTGCATGTTCTTAAGTTTTTGTATGGTGTCCAGTGTTATAGGAACAAAATACATTATTATATTCAAAATGGTCTAGTAAATGATTTATATAAGTCCACCATATATCTGTCAACCCTTAAAGAAATATTTTTCATTAGCAGTCCAGGTTATTTCATGACCTTAGCAACAGTTACATTGACATGCTTGGTTAATTACAAATTAGATAAAATGAATATTCCTAAATCTCAGAAATCAGAAACTTCATGAGAATCCTCACCTCAGGCTTTGTGCCTGCTGAATGGCACACAACAACGGTTATCCCACTCCATAAGGGGGGAGCCACCACGGACCATGGGAACTACCGCCCCATTAGCCTGACAAGCCTGGTCTGCAAGGCCATGGAATGTATCATCATGGAACTTATAAACAAAGATACTGGTAATCTCCAAACTCTGGACCCCACCCAGTTTGGGTTTGTAAAAGGCAGATCATGTCTCCTAAACTTGATAGACTTCTTTCTCAGTCACCAAAGCCGTAGACAAGGGTAAGGTGGTTCACACAGCCTATCTAGATCTTGCCAAGGCTTTCGACACCATCTCCCACTCTGGAATTATAGATAAACTCACTAAACTAGGTATAAATCCCTATGTCACAAGATGGGTTGCCAACTGGCTCACTGACAGAACCCATACTGAAAGTAGCAGACTCCAAATCCGACTTCAAACCAGTGACAAGTGGAGTACCACAGGGTTCAGTCCTGGGTCCTCTCCTGTTTGGTATCTACTTCTCTGAAGTACAGGCTAACACAGAAGGTCTTTGACTAACAAAGTTCACAGATGACTGCAAACTAGGAGCCATAATCAAAACTACTAACGATGTGGCTATCCTACAAAAGGGCCTCACTGAGACAGATGCCTGGTGTCAAAGCCATGGCCTCAAGCTCAATGCCAAAAAGTGCATTGTCATCCCATTTGGTAAAAACTCTGTACCCATGAACTACATCATAGGCGGTAATATACTTAACACCGAAAGTGTGATAAGAGACCTTGGGACACAGGTGGACAGTAGTCTCTCCTTTGATAATAACATCACCACAGTAGTCAGGAAATCCTTCTACATGGCACACCTCATCATAAAAGGTTTCTCGTCCAGGAAAAAAATAGGTCATTGTTCCCCTCTACTCATCACTCATTTGACCTATTATAGAGTACAGTGCCCCTTTTGGTATGTACCTCACAAGACATCTACAACAACTGGAAAGGCCACAGAAATACCTCACAAAGAGGATTACTGGCCTCAAACAGATGCCCTACGCAGACCGTCTCAAAAAACTCCACCTATACTCTGTCACATATCGCCTACTCAGAGGTGATCTTTGCCTAACATACAAAGTTATGTCAAACCCAGAGCTGTTGGACATGCTCCACTTAAAGAAATCCCAATCCCTCCGAGCTACATGCTCTAGGGACCTAAAACTTGTCACCACAATAAACAGAACATGACAGAGGGATAGATTCCTGTCCCAGAGACTTCCCATACTCTGGAATAAACTACTTCTCTTTATCAAACAAAGCTCCTCATTAGCACTCTTCAAGAAAAATCTTGATGATTGGATGGAAAATAGGAAATTCACCCTGGGGATCACCTCTGTGGCTCTGCTCGACAGTGGCACAGGAAAATAATTTTCTTGGGTGGCAAAAGCCAGGGTACCTTTTTTGCTGGGCTTGTATAGGTCCCAGAGCCGATAGCCTAGTACTTACCTATGAACCTATGAACCTATGAACTTTGTCCAAGATCTTATCGTGTAACATAATATGTTCCTTTTTAATAAATTTGCCAAAATGCATTATTTTGCATTTATCAGTACTAAAAGTACTAAAGTGTATACCAACAGTATTGGCCCAAAGAGAAACATAAGCCTTATAGTTATTTATATTAATGTAATCATTTGTAGATTAAAGGATGAAACCTAATGTACAGTCATCAGCATATTTGTTCATCATCCACGTTTTATGGAAGGAAAAGAGGCAAATATAATATTAAATAGCAAGGGGCCCAGCGCAGAACCCTGGGGAACACCAGCAGTTACATTAGACGAAAAAAGAACTTGATACAGAGACTATCACAACTTGATTTCTATCAAGCAATCATTCCATAATCCAATTAATTAAATATGGGTTCAAATTATCTTTTATAAGAGTATTGAAAATTGAGATATGTGGCTGAGTATCAAAAGCCTCAGCTAAGTTCAAATGTACTACAGTAGACATTACATGATCCATTCCCTTAGTGACATGATCATAAATGTCAGCTACATTCATTAAGGTAGATTTACCAACAGTAAAACTATGTTGATACAAATCTAGTTTATTATTTGTCACTGTATTCTGTACTATACTTCAACTAGGCAACTTTCATAGCAGTTCCCCAAGATAAAGATAAAAACTAATTGGAAGGTAATTATTCAGATCCATTATTTTATCCTTTAGTATGTTTAGGAGTTACAGATGATAATGTCCATGTCCTAAGAATGTCCTTAGCAAAGAATTGAATATATAAGAATGAGGAGTAACTAAATCATTTCTTTTAAAAGAGTTGAAGGAATACCATCTTGCCCTGTAGATGTTGTATTCTGGAGCTTATCTAAAGCTTTCCTAATGCTCACTAATTTTATCTCTTGACAAGAAACTTCACATGTGCTTAACATTTTAAAGGAAAGTTTACTTTTTCCTTTATCATTTTTATATCAGATAAATGTGTATTAAATGCATTAGCTATGTCCAAAGGATCTCACAATACAGAGCAAGTTAGTTCAGTTGTCATGAATGGGTTAGGTACCTCCCTATGAGAATTACTATACTTGTAATATTTCTTTAGATTACCAGGTAGCAACACTAATTTTAAACTCAGTTTTTCTGTAATTTTTCTTTGAAGAGCCTTAGTTATTTTACTCAACTTACTTGTTTTATGTTTTGTATGGGGATCATCTGTACATTAAAAAATTGCATTTCCTTTTCTTATAGACTTATCAAAGACTTATTCCACCAATAACAAAGTTTATTTTATGATTTACTAGCATAGACGTAATCTTAATTTAATTAGTTACAGTAACATAGTAACTTCTGTAAGGCATTATATCCACATCCTTCACATGATGACTTAGCAATCCAGTCTGTTATTTTAATATCATTTTTATTAGACTGTACTTAATATTATTATAATAATGTATTATCTTTCTAACTATGAAATGTTTTATAAACCTAATGTCAAAACTTAAGGAACTGTGATCTAATAATCCTAAAGGCCTTCCAACGTTTATATTAGATATTAATTTATATACCCCCTGGTGACAACATTCCTCTACTTAAACATATTGTCTCCTGGCTTACTGAACACATACGTAATGAAATCATCCTCCTAGGGGGCATCAATGGAAATCATCTATCCCTCTGCTCACCCAACTCTACCTTATGTATCAACTTGCATGGCTTTACTCAACTTATCTGTACACCCACACATGCTAATATATCCTGCAACTCTGGCTCACTTATTGACTGGATACCAGTCTTAGAACCACATAAATATCACAACCCTGAAACTTTGCCAGACTCCCTAAGCGATCACTCCCCAGTAACATTTCTAAGATAATCTCCACATTTCTCCTGATCACATAGATACATCAAACATGGCAAACTATCAAACTTCCACCCTGAAACCTTTAATAGCCTCCTCTCCAAAATAAACTGGTCTTTCTGACTCATCTCCCTGTAGATGAAGCAGTACACTCATTCATCTCAACCAACCTAAATATTCTTAACTCACTGGCACCCTTGTGTACTGTACATGTCAACTCTAACATATCCTACTGTTTAACTAATGCTACCTGCACCTTGATGAAAACAAAAGATAGAATGTGGAAAACTTGGATAAGAATTAAACACCCCATCAACTCAGAAAAATATAAAGAACTCAGAAACCTAACAAAAAACATATCAATAAAGACAAAAAAAATGTATTTCTATAATAATACCCCTACTTCACAAAGATCAAATCCCAAGAAATTCTGGCACACAATAAATCAAATACAACATCCTGGTAACCCCTCATCTCCTAATCCTTGCCCAACAAATACACCCCAAGAAATAGCCTTTGTCTTCAATTCCTACTTCACTGAATGAATTAGTAAGATGGTAACTCCTGTCCCCTCTAAATCTAACGCTTCTACTTCACCTGACCCCTCCTCTAGTCAGAATTCTACTAACATATTTTCCCTTAAACAAATACTTACCAGCTTCATTAAATATCTACTTCACAAACCAAAACCCTGTTCAACATCTGCTGATAATATACCTCGCTACTTCTTTCAGATGGCAGCAGACTCTCTAGCCCTCCCAGTCTCTATACTGATAAACTGCTCTGTCTCTGAATCAACAGTTCCCTCTGTCTGGAAATAATTCTATACTCTACCAATACACAAAGGAAGTAACTCCACAGAAATCTCTAATTTCAGACCCACAACCATCCTGTCACCTCTCTCAAAAATATTAGAAAAATGCGTGCATATGTAAGTCATGGAACACTTACTTCAAGAAAATCTGCTCACCCCCATACAGCATGGTTTTCGTCCAAAACATAGCACCACCACTGCCCTCATGTCTTTTATCAACACTATTTCTCTGGCCAGAGATAACAGTAAACTATTGTCATGCTTATTCCTAGATCTCTCTAAAGCATGTGATACAGTCTCTCTCTCCTTTATTCTGGACAAACTCACTAACCTTAACTTCTCCACTTCTGCTCTTGCCTGGTTTACTAGTTACCTCATAGATCAACTACATTTGGTAAAATGGCTCTCTGCTCTCTCCCTATAAAAATGGGTGTTCCCCCAAGGATCTATTCTTGGTCCACTACTCTTCAACATCTTTACTAATCTACTCCTACCCTCAGTCATCCCTTGTGCAATATTGCTGATGACTCTACAGTCATCACCATTGCAGACACCCTCTCTGACTTAAATTCTGTTACTCAGAAATCCTTCAACTCTGTTGAAACCTGGCTCTCTAACAACCAGCTAATTCTGAATCCTAATAAAAACAAACTCTTACTTTTTCTTCCCAAAAATAAATCACCTTAAATCCACTTTTGCTATCTATTCTTTAAATAAAACACCTATCACAGTGGAGTCCAACACAAAACTTCTAGGGGTCATGATAGATGATGAACTGAAATTTGATTTGTATGTTAATAATTGTATTAAGAAAACCCATCAAAAACTTATACAGAAATAAATAGTTCCTATCTAACAAAACTAAAGTCTCCCTCTCTCATGCCTATCTTCTACCAAGCCTATTGTACAGCTCTCAGATCCTCACCAACCTCTGAACTTTTCTCCTAACTAAACTAGAAACTACCTATAACAAAGTGGCTAGATTTGCTGCAAATCAGATCTATATATATCATCACTGTCTCTCTTTAAAGCACTTAAACTGGCTAGAATTACCCCACCAGCTTCTCTTCTCTCAACTTCGGATTATCCACTGTATCTTGTTCCAGCCATCTTTTTGCCCTAGCTTGTCTCATCTAATCAACTTCTACACTCCTTCAAGGACTCTCAGTAGTGCAGACCAAGATTTACTACAAATCTATAAACCCAAGAGCAAAATTGGTGAAAATCTCAGTAGCTACTACCCTATAATTTCTTGGAACAAACCCCCATTGGAAATTAGATCACTTAAATAACTCAAAGAATTGAAATCAGTCACCAAAGACTACCTACAAAGTTGCTGGTCATGCCACTGTACTCAGCCTTCATAAACTGTCTTCCTCTCCTTACTGTTTGCCCTTGTTTTGTTTTTACTTCTGTTATGTGTCAGCTCTCTTAGTTATCTTTTCTAGGTAATTACCTGTCACTCAGTCTTACATATATTTCTACTTATATACTGTCTGTATGATCTTAACTAACCGGAACTTTGCTGTACTTATAACTTTGTATACTGTTTCTGCTCATATCTTAAGTTAAATGTCAAATTAAACTCTGTAAATAATGCTATGCTTTTTACTGTTCCAACATGAAAATGTAAATGTTTTGTTTATAATACTATTTTTCATTTATAGTTATATTGCAAATTTGTGGAGCTTTTCTCCCTGGTCCTCCATCGAAAAAAGGTTATCAGCTCAGCCGGACAAACCCAGTCAACAAATGTAAAATAAAGTAAAATAAATAAATAAATAATCTTCTGACACTAGTACATGCAATATACTATTGGTCCCAGTGTTGTGTCAAATTATGAAAACAGACTGTGTCAATAAACTTTCTTGAATATTCATTTTAAATACAGAATATATTCTAATGAATATAAAGATAATTGAAATCACCCAGAAGTATTAATTTACCATTAATCTGACATCATGTTTATGTAAAAATTCAATAGGTTTATCTTATCCATGACTGGTTTTCTATAACACACCACTAAACTTTTGGAACCCATGGATTCAAGTAGGTTAATCCCTAACAGTTCATTAGATGCATCTGACAAAAATAGTTCAGATGGAATATTGTCTTTAACCAACATTAATGTACTAGCTCCCGTTAAAGACTCTCTTAAACATTAAAATTTCTTAAATCATTGAAAGATAAATTCAGAGGAATACCAAGCTTCTTTAATAATAATCTAATCATAATTACCTTCATCGGCAATAGTTTTTATGTGTTTATTTACATCTTCACAATGACATTCTTTATAATGTGAAAATGTGCCAAGAAAGCTGTAATATGAAAGTGGAAATCTAAAGAAAATCTGTAAGTAAGTGAGGTAAAAATGCTCATAGAGGTTAAGTATATGGAATTGAAATTGATAAGAAATCAAAGACAAAAATGTATAAAACAATGAATAGTATTTATGGAATTTGGCAATGATTAATGATCTTGGGCAAACTTCTGTACACAATAAATGAGTTATCAATTTATTAGCCAAAGTGGCATGCAGTAACAATAAAGAAATATTTAAGTATTGATGTTGTAATGGAAATGTATTTGTTTAATAGAAAAGAAATATGTTGAAGGTAAACACATAACTGATGTTTGTGTGTAAATAATCTTTGTAGGGTGTGTGTGTGACATTTTTTAGTTTTCTTTTTTTAAGGGGCAAAATGGATTTATTGAATAAATGGGCAGAAATAATAGCATGTTTTCTGAGCTGACTCCTAACTAAGGAGTTACTCCTAAGCTAATTCCTAACAATTTTTTGTGAACTAAGCCAAGTTTGATGTGCAACATGCAAGCACTAACTGACTCATAAAGTTAATTATTAGTACTCTATAAGATAAGAAGAGTTTTACGATTGTGCCATTATTCAGTGCAAAATGAATTATACCTGCACTCTGATACCAGCATAGCATGATGTAAAATGGCATAAAGGATTTATGTCAGTTTGTGTAATATTAATAGACTGCATAAATCCTCCCCAGTGTACATAAACTTTATATACTAACTAATATGAAGAGAATTGTTGCTTAACTTCCCATGTTGTTTACTTGCCTTTTACACTGATCATTCAATTGTTATCAAACCAGTCTAGTTTTAATTCACACTTAGTTTAACTCTACCCATTCCTGCATAATATGCCACCCTTAAACTAGTGATGACATGAAGACGCTTTTTTTCCAGAAACTGTTTTTCTGGTGAGCAATCAGCCATCAGGCCAGCTAAATGAATAAGTGAACCACACGAATATTACTTGACAACTCACAGTTTTACATGTATTTCTTTATTAATCCCCAAGTTTTACTCACTTGGTATAGAAAAGAAATTGCTGCATACCTCTCAACTTTCCAGATTTTCAAAGAATGTCCATGTTTTTGCCAAATATTTTTGGTCTTTTCCTCAAAAAACATCTGGTTTTCTGGCAGATCACATGGTCAGCACGCATTCTGCAGCCTGTAAGTTGACAATTCCCCATGATGCTCTTATCAAGGGAGACTTGAGTCTGCTGTTTTTTTTCCCTTCTTTTTTTTTTTTTCGCTTGGCCTTCTGTTTTGCCAGGGTCTCTCTAGCTGAGTTATGCATTTGCTGTGAAGAAGTGTTTGCTGATTGGTTTGAGACTTATTTTGGACTTAACCCCTCATGTAATTGCTGTCAAGTTTTTCATAAACTGAATATCTCAAAGAAAAACTGGATATTGGCATTTAGACCAATACATTTATATTATAGTACATGTCTTTCACAACTTTGGAAGAGGGGCTTATAGGTGGACTGTAAATGGAGAGTCTCCATGATTATTCATGCAAGTCTTTTTTTATGTTTATAAATTCCTGCATGGATTTTTATCATTGAATGTGCCCTATATGAAATTAAATTTTAATCTCTTCTTTCTTCATGAAATCAGTTTATTTAGTCTGAATTTCAAAATAGTTCTGCACACTGCAGAAATGTTGTGTTGCTAAGATACTCAAGGAAATACAATGATTCTATTTAGGGTGGCTTCCTATAAATATTTATTAACAGTTATATGTTCAGTTCATACTTAGAGATATAAAACCTCTGTCATTATCTCTACTTATGTATTACTTGGTTACTGTTGACTAGATTAGTTCCTATATATTCTTTTTTTTTCAGAATTAGTGCTAGAGCTGAAATCCTTGAACAAATGATGACTGTTAATATGCAAACAACCCAATGCAACCAATTTGCCTTTTCTAAGTGGATTGCCACTTTTCAGCTGAACTGCTTGCCCTTTGTGGTTTATTATTAAATTGCTCAGCACGAATTTAAAACACAACAAAATGAGCCTCACCAAACCAAATCAGACTGTGCGATGTGCAGTTAAGATTTATAAAGTAAAGCACATTTCAGCACCACAACCTGATGACTTTCTTTTTACAGTGATTTAAATCTCTGCAGGAATCACATGCTCAAAAATATAATTTCTCCCTTTATATCTGACTGAAAATTAAACCAAATAGCTCACTAAATAACAATTTAAGCATGTGCAGAAGAAAATGTTGCATCATTTTTTAATGTTTAAAAATGCCTAAAAACACAGCATCCTATCATAAGAATGCATTAATACATGGTTGAAGATTTATATCAATTTATTTGTCTTTGTTTGCTGTGAAAGCCCAAATGGGTAATGTCCCTTTTCAGCTGAGGCCTGTGTAAAGTCTTATGGTCTAATGTAGTTACTGTGCTGTATATGGTCACTCAGGCCTTGCCTTTATGACTAAATACCAGCAATTATGTGCGCCTTACATCATAACCCCCACCTTAACAATGCATTAATCCTGTTATAATTTAGTCAGGGAATAGAGTACAGTCTTTCATCAGAGGAGAAGATAGTAGCAGAATATTCAAAGTATTTCTCCCCCATGGATGTACAACAGCAAGTCACACCTAACTGTGTATTATTGTCAGTAGAACAGAGAATAAGCAGATGTTGCTATGTAAAGTATGTAAATACATTTGGTCAGACATGTCTATGAAGGCAACTCAGAGATAACTCAGCAAAGAAGAGAGTTCTAAGTAGTGTCATAACAAGGATGGAATGAGTGGTGGCATCTATATCGGTTGCTAACTTGTAGGGGAAGAGGTGGCAAATATTAAAAAAAAGTTTGTTTATAAGCTGTCAGATACGCTATGATAATCTCTCAATAGACAGCTTGCAAATTATTTGTCAAACTGTCCTGTGTTTTTTAAAGGTAGTTAAGGTACCTTTAAAAAACACAGTAGATAAACAGACATTTTATAATCTGTCTGTAACTAATTGTGGCTGTATGTACTTTATGATATCAAATTATTCGTAAAACAAATTGGCAGTTAAGATTTCATTAGGTGATGTCATTTAGACTGTGTGTGTGTGTGTATGTATGTGTGTGTGTGTGTGTGTGTGTGTGTGTGTGTGTGTGTGTGTGTGTGTGTGTGTATGTGTGTGTATGTGTGTGTGTGTGTGTGTGTGTGTGTGTGTGTGTGTGTGTGTGTGTGTGTGTGTGTGTGTGTGTGTGTGTGTGTGTGTGTGTATGTGTGTATGTGTGTGTGTGTGTGTGTGTGTGTGCGTGTGTGTGTGTGTGTGTGTGTGTGTGTGTGTGTGTGTGTGTGTGAGGGGACTAGTCTGCTGCCCAGTAAACCCAATTCTCTTGCTACAGTTCCTCTTGTTGTAAGCATAGCAGTGGAGGTAGTACAGAATATAGTTACTGGGATTACAAAATGTGAGCACATAGAAACATCAAGCAGCAAAAAAGTGGCAGATCATAAAATGCAACATGTTTGTTTGTAGCAAAAAGAAATGCAACAGTAGTGCAAAGATTATACTAGCTGACACATTACCCAAGATGTGTTAGCAATGTCCAGAAACAGTGGGTGAAGAAGGCTTTAAAGGCAAACGTGGATTTTCTCATTTAAATAAATTTAGCCATATCACATGTCCAGAATTTTGCAGATTGTCCAGATTTTTGCCTCATATATTTTATCCGTTTCCTCATAAAATTTGTGATTCTCTGGTAAGTGACTGAGGATGCCAGTCACTAAACAGTGACAGACATTTGACTTTCTGACTTTGTATCCTTTAGAAAATACTTGCTAATGCAACACCTGTTTTTCTAGAAACTTTCTAAGTTTAGAAGAGCAATATGTAAACTTTGTACCTGATTTTGGGCCATTGTCCCTCAATTAATTTTGACTTTGCCCAGAGTTTTTGCACTAAGATGAGAGGTATGGCCCAGACTCATCAGAGAACTGTCTGGAAAGACAGAAGCTGAAGCTGGATACCTAAGAGAATAGGTTATACCAAAACTTTCCCAGAAACAGGAAGACCACGACACAGTCCGGATCTTACCCATCATTTATGTAGAACTTGCTAAATGTAAATGTATCAATCATTGGCATAAAACTGTCACCCTACAAAGAGTACTGCCATACTGTTATTTATTTTTCATGATCAAAATGTAGTAAGACCTAAGGGGGGCAGATATACTGATTCATACCAGACTTGCTCAAATCAATGGTTTGCTTTGCTTTATGAATCTGGGAAGATATAACTGAATTACAAAATAGAGGGAATATGACTTTTCTGACAACACCATTGTGTGATTGCTTATGCACAGCTTATAAATGTTTAAAATTATACAGATGGTATATCAAAGAAGACGAAATGTACCACTTTGTTTCCCTGTTGTCCAGTACATGGCAGGATGGTTCACAGACAATTCCAGTAGATGCAAGCAATTGCCTTTCACCTGGTGTATGTGATTTATTTATTTCTTCCTGGACAATTTGTTTTTAATCAAACAACTACAGTGTCATCCATGTACTGTTTGTGTATATTTTTATTAAGAATATCAAAACATTTTAAATACAAGCTCTGTTTCTCTACCATTCACGATGTCATCCATCCCAGGCTCTTCTGCACAGAAGGTTTTAAAAACATCATGTCTTTTATTAAGAAAATGTTTTTAGGTCACAAAAACCGGGAGGAATTAAGAAAGGTTATACAGTTTAAGTGCAGTTGCATGCTAAAAGTGCCATAAAGTGCTTTCTCACAATTTTAAGCATGGATTCACACAGTTTAAACTGAAAAGAAGTGGGATTGACATCCAGGGAATGTAATTAAAAGTACTGCTACATCAACAATCATGACTGACCTTCATGAGTTTGTCAGTAAACATATCCTACTGTTTAACCCTTGGTAGCTGCCAAAGAGAAAAATAGTAATACAGCAAAACTAATTCCATCTCTTATGTGTTATTAAAATACTTGTATTAGAAAATATATCTAGTCATGTTTCAGCTTTAAAAAAAATTGAAACCAAGCTTCCAGCCTGCCTAATCTTCTTCAGACTATATAAATCATAGACAAGATAAAACATCTGGATATACCCCTTACAAACCCTTTTTGGTATTGTTATATGTATTAGATTGTGGTGTTGGCACTTTAAAAAAGTTAATAGATTATAATTGGTGGGGGGTTGTACCTGTATAAAAAATGGCTGTTCCTATTGTACTTCATCCATTGAAGGCGAAAAGCTGAGATACCAGAGGTTATATTAAAAAGTTTAACACTCTTTATCAGCTATTTCTGCTTCTGGAGTGTGTGTTTTTTTTATTTTTTACTTTGGTGATAAAAGTGTTTTTGCTATACCCCTTAACAAACCATCATTACAAACAAATAACCGATGACAGCAGATTTTCACATTTGTGATTAACAAAATTACCCTTCATTCTACGTTTCTTTTAATATCAGCATTGGTCTTATGGAAAACTTAACATTTAAAGAACTCCTAACACTAGAATTTAGCCTGCACTGATGGTAGAAATCTGCTATTAAATCATTGAGGATTAAAGTAAAAAAATAATGACAGACATTTGAGTTTCAGACTTCATACTTTCCGAAAATTAGTGCTAACACAAAACCTATCATTCAATCAATTTTCTAAGTTTATAAGAGCAATATTTAAAAATTGTCCAAATAGTTGTGTTTTTGTCCCCCCATCATTTATGGCTTTGTCCAGATTTCTTGCATTAAGAGGTTGACAGGTATGACATTGTTTGACATACATCTCATGGTTCCCCTGAGTTTATCTTACTGCAGCTTCACACTGGTTGCCCTATAAGTAGGCCCTTTTCCATTTTAGCTGTTATGCATCTCCCAGGATGTAGTCTTTCCATGGAGTTTGGTTAATTGTCTTTCAGTAAAAGTTAAGGCACCACTCAGTTGTTCCTTTGTCTTTGTCAGGCCTTTCTTCACAGTGAGCTGCCTTACTTCAGAATCAATCTGGCTGCAGAGTTTTGCAGGAGCTGAAAAGAAATGTACTTAATTTTCCAGATGTACAGCTGTTCAGTATCCTGTCTGTAATATAAACAGATAGTGCCCAATACTTGGTAACAAGTCAGTGTCACAGACAGCTCGTCTCCGTGTCACCCCCCAACAGCAGCACTGATAACCACAGAAGAAGAGTGTAACAGTTTCTGGAAAATGTATGCGCAGTTCAGCAGATTGTGATGAGGATACGCAAGTAATATAAGAGGACCTGCTAGGGAATGAGATGTTATATCAAGTTTGAATGTCAGTGCCATAAAGTACCACTTTATGGATTTCAGAGGAAGAGGTAAGGATCAAAGTAAAGACCAGCCAAGAGTGATGGTTAGAACTGTAGAGGAAAGATCTAATAAATGTCCTCCTTGATTCATTCAAACACCCCATGTGACATGATTTAAGATTGTACTACTACAATGCTGAGTTATATTGGTAGATGTGTTAACTACAGTATGAAACAGATACTGATTTGAAGTAAAAAAAGAGTATGACTGTGATCTCCTGCTATCTGAAAGGAGCGAGTTAAATTATGGGACACTGTTTTCTTCATTAATTTCTGTTACTCACTTGATGCTGTTCAGGGTCACAAAGGAGGCAGGTTCTATCAAGTCAGTCAACATACAGTACAAAAGGCAGAGAACCAGTCTTGAACAGGTCACCAGTACATCACAGGACACACACACACACACACACACACACACACACACACACACACACACACACACACACACACACACACACTCACATGCTTACACACACACACACACACACACACACACACACACACACACACACACACACACACACACACACACACACACACACATACAAGCACTCTATGTATACCTGTGGGCTGTTTAGGGGCTAACTGACTCACCTATCAACATGTCTTTGGGATATAGGAAGAAAGTGGAGACCCTGATGAAACCCATATGAATGCAGGGCAAACTTATTAACCTCTCAGCACAGGAATCTATACAAAATCAAAAATAATGTGCTGACAAAGGGCCAAAATCAGGGACAAATTGTAAATACTGCACTTATAAAATTAGAAAGTTGCTTGAATAACATATGTTGTACTAGCATGCATTTTCAGAAGAATATGAAGTCTGAAACTCAAACGTCTGTCATTATTTAGTGAAGTCAGAGGAACTTACTAAAAATATGAGGGAAAAAAATCTGGACATTCTTCAAAAGTGAATAATTGAGAGGTATGATGTAGGGGAATAGAAACAATCTGCTCAGAAGGTACTATGGATTATGTTCTTAATACTAATGGCAGTCGCATTGGTACCCCAGCCTGGAACGAAAACAGTGACCCAAGGACTGTAAGGATATAGTGCTGACGACTATGACTACATCATCATACTATACTGCCCATGCCACTATGTGTAGTTATCTATTTCACATGTGAAATTAATGAATTTATTGATTCAAAGATCTTTTTTCAGCCACAATTTGGGCCAGAGGCATAGCTAATAAAAAAATGTAGTGTCATAAACAGAAACTTTAAAATCATACAGTTTTTATTTTGTCACTCATCATTGGAACATTTTGCTTTCTGCTTTCAGAGAATTATTCCACTCATAATGGAAAATCAATTATGCTTTTACAAAAACTGGTAAATAGCAAAAATCTGCAGGTGTTTTTGTATGTAGATGTTGCAGATGTGGATATGGGAGCACATCATCATTATGGGTTGCCTGTGTGCAGTTTTGTCTTTACAGATAACTTTTAGAAAATGTATGTACTAATTCAAAATGTATGACCTTAGTTAATGCTTTCAGTAGAAACAAGTAAGAAAACCAAAACAAAGTTATCTGGAAAACCCTATTCCTAAGTCCGATGCAAATAACATGTACAAATATACCATATGTACAAATATAACATATGTACAAATATACCATATGTACAAATATAACATATGTACAAATATACCATATGTACAAATATAACATATGTACAAATATACCATATGTACAAATATACCATATGTACAAATATAACATATGTATAAATATAACATGTACAAATATAAATGAAATGAATGAAGCACTCAACATGTAGTCCCAGGGAACAAGATTTTTGTGTATTTCTTTTGGAATTTTTCATTCCAAGACAAGCCCACTTACTTAAAAATTGTTAAGTGCTTTATGTCAGCAGTAAATCAAACTAAAACAGAAATGTTAGCACAAAGCATGTAGCATTAACTATAGCAACAGATGTATAGAATGTTGTCAGCTGTAAAAGTCTAGTCTAGATGTCTTTTTGCATTCTGAATGGGGTTAGAGAAGGGGAAGGAAACCCCTTAACACTGGTGCTGCTAAGTAACACTTAACCACATGCCGTTTGGCACTCCAGTGGCAAACAAGAGGAGTATCCTAATTAGTTGCCTCACAACCTTACATTTTATTTTTCTAACGGGATTTCTGTCAAGATGTATTAAATGCCTCTATGTACATATCAAGTATCACATCCTGACAAATGTTATAGCCTGGTATTTGAACACAGTTAAATAGAACAAGTCATGAATTCCCTCTGTTTAGAGAAGGTTGCCTACCCTTGGGTTAGAGACTATGAGAACCTGTATAACAATCTTTTATTTTTCTAAGTGCGAGAACCAAAAAAAAACTACTTTTAACAGTCAATAATGTAATAAAGCTGCACTGTGAATAAAAAAGAGTGGGATGAAAGAAAGAAGATTGTATCTTCAGAGTTTGGGATTGGGTTCTGACATCTGGTTACTGTATGTCTGCAGTTTGCACATGCTTTCCAATTTTATATGGAGTTTCTCTGAATACTCTTCATTCCTTCCTTTCCTTACTAAACACAATGGTTCAGTACTCCAAAGTGACCATATCACCACAAAACAGCAAATCATCTGTTTAAATAAAACGTGAACCACATTATTCCGAAAGACTGTCCTTAAATATTAGAGATGGATGTTCTTCCATAGGGTATTAATATATATATAAATATATAGGGAGCTATTTCAAATTAACGAATTACCGTAATGTTGAGTTGTAAAATAGCAAGATGGAAACAACAAAAGTTTGCCTTCACAAATGTTCACATCACGTACGTTTTTGCCACAAAAGGAATCAGTTGGCTAATGTGGTGAACTTAGCCCTTTTCTCCATTATAGTGTGATCTCTGAGTTGGTATATTTAGTTGGGGGTGTGTGGGGGTGTCGGGGTCAAAGCCCCCCGCTTGGGTGGGTTTTATTGGCTTTGGTTTGTTTGTTTTTTTTAGTTTTGTTGGCCAATTGTTTGCTCATGAATGTCAACTTTCATCATTTCTGTCTCACTGTTTTGCAACTTGACATTATGGTAATTAATTATTTTAACATATATCCATATATATATATATATATATATATATATATATATATATATGTGTGTGTGTGTGTGTGTGTGTGTGTGCGTTTATTCTTGAACTATCTATTTGTGGTCTAGGCAGTGGCAGTAATATTCATGGAAAGATCAGTTTGCTTAATTACCTAAATATTTCTAGCCTGTGGTATGTCTCAGACAGTTTGGTTGGTGATTCTCTAATGTTTTTGGAAGAAAACTTTTCCCTGAAGAATTTAGCCAAATTTTTATTTTCAAAAGTTTAGCATTAAGTTGGCTTTCTGTGGGGACAGATTCACTTGCCAAATCTTTCTCTGTACATCTGCTGTGTTTTATATCAACTTTGGTGTTTCTGTACCACAGAGTACAGAGAAAAACTCACTCAGTGTGGCTCTTCTCTGTTCTCCTCTGCTGAATTCAATGACATTCTAAGTCAGTTTCCCAGTGTATACATTTATCCCAGTTGTAATTGACCAATTCATTATTACCCTAGATTGCCATTGATTTTTTACAGTGTAATTTTGTCTAGCCATCACCCCCCCCAAAAAAAAAAAAATCAAGTAAGTAGTTCTTAATTGAAGGATTGTATTGAATTTAGCTATATTGGATGAATATGTTTATCTTCAGCAAGACTTCCTCAGGCAATTCTAACAGAAAAAAAATCCAACAATTGTTATTAGCAGAGATTCTCATTCAGTGCTCAGACAATCATTATATATAAGCAGTGTTTCTTCCAACAATGTATGCCTGTAATACTAATCCAGTAAATGGAGCACTTCATTTCAAATTAAGAACAGAACAGATGAGCCTCTGCCATTTCAAATTAAAATCAGAACTTAGCAAAAGTTCAAAAGATTGCATACCCTGAATTAGGGCCCTAATGAAAAGAAACCCTTTTTCAAGACCTACATTTAAGTTCATGCTTAAAGAAATGTAGGTTTGTCCATCTTTTTTCCCCACCAGATTCTAGATTTTGTATTTTCTGAGTTATTAAGACTGTTGACTTAAAAAAACAAAAAACAAAACAAAAAAAAAAACAACAAAAAACAAAAAGGAAACAGTCCTTTGTCTTAGATCAATCATAAAGATTTCAGTGTGAATGAAAGCACTTAATAAATTGTAGTTTTGCCTTAATTTGGAGTGTATTGGTGTCTGTCCAGCCGTCAACACATGGGATTTACAGTTTGGTTCTGCTTTTATTATCCCAAAATCTTTTTCATGTTTACATTTATTTAATATATTTGTGGTTCATTTTATTCTTTGGCAAATTCTCCTTTGAATGTTCAGTGTGTTTCAGGTTTCCTTTTTTTATTGTTCATTAGCACTTTGGCATTTTATGAATTTACAAATTGTTCCTGATTTTGAGCCTTTGTCACCCCCATTATTTTTGTCTTTCTTCAGAATTCTTGAAGAAAGAAGTGCAGAGCTACATAATGCATTTATGTACCTCTGAAACTATTTGACATTTTCCAGTAAAATCTTTGGACAACAAATCTGGATTTGGTTAGAAGCCATAGTAATATTTTACTTTTAGGTGCGGAGGTAATGCCATTGATGCACACTGGTGCACATTCGATTCTAAGGACCCAGTCACAATTCACAGTAATGCTTTCCTTATGTTTTTCCTCTGTAAATTATTTTTTCTTCCAAATATTTATTACATTTCAGATACATGCACCAAATTGTAATTAATGTACATTATATGGTACATTAATACTCCCACAGACTCAAACCCTCAAAAAACTATATATACTTTATACATAATTTATCTAATATTATCATCAGTTTTTCAGTAAGATTTCACACTTTTTATCATTCTGCTTACTTCATTTTGTATTTAGTAAAGGTAGTATGTTATTACAATATTTATAATGAATTGCTGTTTCTTTTAATTTCATGGCAGTAGTGCTTATTTCACTTTTTATATACAAAAGCAGTTGCATTTAATTTTTCTGTAAAAGGAGGAGTTATTGACTTTTATAGTTATTTGTAATTATATTTTCTCACTGTAGCTAAGAGACTCCATAAAAGTGGCATATGATTTTTTCCTAATACGTACTGGATATGGAGCACTGAACAGTACCAAATGTTTACAGATCACAGTTATCAGGACTACAATTCTTGAGCAAATGATTTCAGTTTGACAAGAAATCTGATAGTTCACAGTCACAAAAACATGTTTCCAATGTGCTCTAATTTCTGTACTATCTCTCTGACATGATGCATTACATGCTTTATTTTTCCAGTTTTTATAAGGAGTATAAAAATTCTGTTTAAAAATTTCCGGCAGTAAATTCTCCAAAATAAAAAAGATGCGGTTTTACTAGCTGATGTTAATAATGTGTTTTTTTAATTAGGATACTTTGATGTAGAAATTTCCAATTTGCTTCACATATGTTTTTGCTTTTATAGAATAACTTATTGATATCTGATTGTCAAAACAGTTTTGTGTACTTTAGTAATTCAAAATAATTAATTAATTAATTTTTCTGCTATATTTTGTATTTTCAAGATTATAAGCTAACATCTTGAACAAGTAACAATTCATCTGATTAAGACCATGCTCATGAACATTACCCACTTTGAGTAGAGCAGTATCTTTCAAACAATCAAATCAATATATAAAAGTGTTCGGCCTGGATTCATGAACACCTACACTTTGTGCTGACTTTGTACACTCAACAAATATCTGCAGTCATGCAAAGTTGTATTTTATTTATTTTTTTATTTATTTATTTTACATTTGTTGACCGGGCTAGTCTAACTGGATATATGCCCGTTTTCAGTAGAGGCCCGGGGAGAAAAGCTCCAAACATAGGCAACAACATAACATACAATATATACAATAGTAAAATGAATAACAGAACATTGTTGAGATTGTAAATATGGAAAAACTTATGCAGAGTCCTTTATGGGGTTTAGCTAACATCTGAGGAAGTCGAGCTATTTAGCGGATGAAAGTGCTTAACATAATAAATTGTTGGTGGATTATCTGTGGATGCTTTCTTTTTATTTTAGTTATTTAGCTAACATTTAATACAAAGAGCAGACAACACTGAAAAAAAACATAAGCCCCACTTTTTTTTTTATTGAGTAAGAAGGAAAGTTAATATAAAAATTCTTATAAAGTACTAAGATGGAAATCTTGTTAGATACTAGTGAGATGTTAAATAACTGGTTAATACAGGTCAACATCCTAGTACAGTAGAGTAGCAAAGTATGGGGAGAGCACAATTGGGGAGAGAGATGTTAGTCAGGGTTAGAGCAGGGACAAAGCCAATGTGTTTTAAGGTATTCTTTAAGGTGTTTTTTAAAAATCAGTGTAGAAGAAAGAGTAAAAAGTTCACTTGGAAGCTGGATCTAGAATTTCCCCACTGTATTAGAGAAAAGTGAGTCCCCAGCTTTGTTGTTAGGTTTAGTAGTGGATACTAGAAGCTTATTAGTTGAGCGTAGTGTTGCTAGATTTTTGTATGAGGTAATAAGGCTAGTGAGGATTGGGATATTATTAGGGTGGTGAAGGATTTTTTGGGTCATAGTAAGTTGTTGACATTGAAGTTGGTTCTGCAGTTCTAACCATCCCAATTGTTTAAGGTTGTGACAGTGGTGGGTTCCAAAAGGGGAGCCTGTGGCAAATCTAGCTATGTTATTGTAGCTGGTTGCAAGTTTGCTAAGGTTGTTTTTGGATAGACTGGTATATATGGCTGAAGCATATAGTAGGGTAGAGATAAGGTGGGTCTGGGCAATAGTGGTTCTAGCTAATGACGTAAGGAAGGGTTTGATTCTATAAAGAGAGCCTAGTTTTCTGTTGACAGATTTTATGGTAGTATTAATGTGATCATCAAAGCTAAGGTTGTGGTCAATAGTAATACCCAGGAGATGAGTTGTAGTGTCTGGGCATATGCTAGTTCCATTGTTGTAGGTTACTGTGAAGTGAATTTGTGGTAACTTTTGGGTAGGAGCAAAAAGCAGTAATTTTGCTTTTTGGGGTTCAGGAAGAGGCAATGTTGCATGAACCAATTTTCAGCAATATTAAATACTGTTTGGGTGAGTGTCTGGAGAGATGTTAGGGACTTGGCTGTGCATATTAATGTAGAATCATCTGCATATTGTATGCAGGTGGCTTGAGGAATTTTGGCATTTAGATCATTAATAAAAATTGAAAAAAGAAGAGGGCCCAAAATAGAGCCTTGGGGTACTCCAATGTTGACAGGGAGAGGTGTAGAAAGATTATTGTCCCACAGCACTGCTTGTTGCCTGTTTTCCAGATAGGATTTAAACCAGAGTAATGCTTGTGGGTCAAGTGATAGGGCTTTTAGTTTGTCCATAAGTAGGTGATGGTTAACCATGTCAAATGTTTTTGAAAGGTCAGTTGATAGTGCAGAGGAAAGAGGGTTGTTATTACGATGTTTGTTTACACAGTCAGAAAAGGATAGCAGTGCGGTGGTAGTGCTATGGTGAGACCTGAAACAATGCCTGCAGTTAGCAAGTATATTATTTTGGAGGAGGTATGCATTTTCCATTATTTTAGCTATTGGAGAGAGTAAGACAATTGGTTGAAAGTTGGAAAGTTCAGTAGATGCACCACCTTTGTGTAGCGGGATGATATGGGAGACTTTCCATATGGAAGGGATTGTGCTTTCTGTAACTGTCCTATTAAGAAGGATGGAAATGGGATAGGCAATGGCTGTGGCAGCAATTTTCAGGTATTCTGCTGGAAGACAGTCAGCAGAAGGGGTGCCTGGTTTGAGTTTTTGTAGGAGGGTGCAAATGAGGGATGTAGGTACTGGTTGTATATGGAAGGTAAGGACTGGGCTATTTGTGGCATTAAACGGGCTAGTGCTAATAGGGGGTAATGTGTTAGCTAGAGTTTGAATGGCTTCAGTGAAGTAGTTGTTGAAGGTATCAGCAATTTGTTTAGTTACTATGGGTGATACCTGTTGGGGCAGGAATTTTAGAGTGCCCTGGCTGAAGTAGTTTGTTAATGCCTGACCAGAACTTTTATGGTTTTTGCTTGGTGGGTTTGTTGGAGGTGCAGATAAAAGGTTTTTTTTGCCTAGTAGAATGTCTTTTTTGGTTGCATTTCGTAATTGTTTAAAGTGAAGGTCGTCTGTTGGGCTTTTAGAGGCTCTCCATTTGGCCCAGATTTTATTTCATAGGAGGATCTTTTATCTAGTTTGTTTTGTGAGTCATGGGGCAATTTTAGTTCTTACTCAGGTGGAGCGAGAGGGGGCATGGTAATCTAGAATTTGTAGGAATCTAATATTAAAGTAGGTGACTGCTTCCTCTAGTTGAAGATCATGCAGTGGGGACCAGTCACATGCTTTGAGTTCATTTTGGAAGCTCTCTGGATGAAAGTGTTTTTTAGAGCGAGAGGTTTTGAAAATATTATAATTAGGGCTATGAGTTTTTTGTTTAAATGTATAGGTTAGAACATGGTCACTCATGTCATTTGGAAGGGTACCTGATTTATATGTATTAGGATGGCTGTTTATAAGGATCCAGTCTAGGGTAGTTTCCTTCAGGGAAATAAATGTATTGTATTCATTAAATGCGTCTGCAGGTTGTGTCCAGCTTAAAAAAAGGTTAAGAGTAAAAGTGTTTTACTTGTATTCAGCTTTTAACTGCATATTACAACTTGAAAAGACACTACAGCTCTGTCTCTTGTGAGTCAGACAGATCTTTTCCCTCCCAGTTACTGTTGTGTTCTTAAACACCACTGTCTTTCTAGTTGCCTGCCCCTTATGTTAATTTGACCATATATCTCATTTCCTCTCTGCGTTTACTGCTTGGTGTGAATAAGCAAAAAATTATCATTTTGCGAAATCATTCCCCTTCAACTATTTAAATTTATTGGCCATCCTACTGTATTCCATAGTACCAGAATAAAAAAGTGACCACCCCCTTTCAATCTATCTTGCTGTTTTAAAAATAATGACTCTCCACTAAAACAACTTTTTAGACAGATAAAACTTGTTACCTACTTTCACATCTAACTCCTCATTTCATCTTACCTTTAAGCATCTATTGCAAGACCACCAGTTACTGGAGAACCCACATTCTGCCTCTCAATAGTCATCTTGGGATTAGTGCTTCTGTTTTCTCCTGGTGAGAGAAGGAGTGCAGTTACATTATTTCCCGGAGATTGCTGATCACCAGAAAGCTTAATAACAGCTTTATAGGTGACATCTTGGAATCTGTGCTTATATTCTGATCCTGGTGAGAGTAAGAGCAGAGTGCATTGATTCCTGACTCGTTCTGGTTGGAGAGTGAGTGTCTGTGCTTAAAATACCTGATTAGTCTGGTTGCTATTCGAGGCATCTGCCAGAAAAAGGCTACAAGCCTGCAGACCCTTGCAACATCTGGAAAAAGACCATGGCCTGCTTCTCTTCTTGGGATTGGTGCTAACATTTTGCTTCTAGTGAGAGAAAAAGCAAAGGAGTATTGTATCCCAACAGAGTGAAGCTGTGCTGAGACCAGCATTAGTAGTAGCCAAGCAGTAGCCATTCATGTGACATGCCCATACATGTCAAGCAGAGTGCCTCTTTGGCCCTCTTCTAAAGGAACCTTGACGATTGGATGGGAGAAAGGAAATTCACCCTAGGGATCACGTCAGTTGCCCTGCTAGACAGGGGTCCAGGGAAGTAAATAGTGTGGGAAGAAATAGCCAGGGAATTGTTATGGCTAGGCTAGTACCAACCTATGAACCTATGAACTCCCCTCTTTTCATCATTCTTGACAAGGTAATTCTCTATTTTCAGTAAGTACTGCTTGATTACTTCCTAACATTAGAATATCTGCCTAAATACTTCATCCTTAAATTTTCAGGGTCTCTGTATTAGCTTCCCCTCAAGTGTTTGGCAGTGCTCTGTACAGACTCAGACACTTTGAGTGACATTTTTCCTGTAAAAGGCTTCAGTACCTAATATATTTAGCTCATATCCAGGCATGTCTAAAGGTCAGATCCCTGTGCTTTCTCCTGTCAACCTGGTGAACTTGGGGATCCTAAGGCAATGTAGCAACTGCCTCATGTACACAGACATCCCTCTCCTCTTACCTTCCAACACTATGACTTGTGAGAGATGCACATATATAGCCAAATTGGAAGCTAAGAACTCTCCAACCAAGACTGGATTAGCCAGTCAAGAGGGGAAGGTTAACACTTGCACCACACCACATTCAACACATAGGCCTCCAGAGCTTACACCACCACAGCCCTCACATAGTAATACAAAATACACACCTACCTTTGTGGAGGCTCTCATTAAAAATCTGCCCAAACAACAGAGACCTCCAAGGCAGAAATGCAAACAACCACCACATCCCAGCACAAGCCATGAGACACATAGCTCATATAAACAGTGTGCCACTCAACCAAAGCTCATAAGGCAAAATAACTTACCCATTACATTAGGTGACTCAATAGTAAGGCACACTTATGTCCCACTCACTAGGTTGAATAAGGAGCAAGTTACAGTCAGCTGCCTGTCAGGTGCCAGGATCTGCCGCATAATGCACACACTTAGGTCTCTCCACAACAGGTACAAATATGACTCTGTCATTGTCCATGTTGGTGTGAATGACCTGAGATGTACCTCCTTGGACTGCATGAAAAGAGACATAGAGGAGCTCTCAGACCTTGTATCCCAGGCAGGTATGGCCCTAGCTCTGAGTAGCATCCTACCATCACCCAGAATGATACCACAGTACAAGCAGAAAATGATTGACTTCAACAATTGGCTAAGTTTCTGGTATCTTTCTAAGGGGATCCAGTATCTGTCTGCCTGGGATGACATGATCGACAGACCTCGATGCTTTGCCAGAGATGGCCTGTACCTGTCACCCCAGGGATTCCGGATACTGGCCAAGGCTCTTGCCACTCCTATAGTGCCTTTTTTAGGCAATGTCCTGAACACAAAATTACCACCATAACAGCTACAAGCAAACGAAATCTGAGGGTTACGCTACTCAATGCTAGAAGTCTAAATCTCAAAATTCACTCGCTTGAAGCACTCCTTAAAATGGAGAACATCAACATCTGTGCAGTGACTGAGACCTGGTTCAAGGCTCCAGAGAGCACCCCAGCACTACCAGGCTATAATTCATACCACTCCTTTCAGCCCCTAATCCTGAACCGAAGCACTAAAGGTGGTGCTGTCTCCATATTCATAAAGGATATGCACACCTCCGACCAGTAGCCCAACATAACACATCAGAGATACTTCAGGTACAACTAACATGGGGTAAAGCAGCAATCCAGGTTGTAGCCTGCTATAGATCCTCCACTATGTCCCAAGACTCCCACTCCACATTCCTAAACACACTGGAAAATATTAGGGTACAACTCAATACCCTTATACTGGGAGACTTTAACTACCCCTCCATTAACTGGGAAAATTACTCATGTACCAACACACTTGCTCAACGTTTTCTGGAATTCATTAATTCTAACACCCTGGACCAACTCATTCTTACCCCACCAGGGGTAGAAACATCCTTGACCTGGTCATTACTAACATGGGCAACTGTTGCTCTACACCAGTAATCAATTCCTCCCTGGTCAGATCTGACCACAAGCTAATCACCATGGATATCCACATCCCACCCTCACCCCCCCCCCCCCAAAGGAAACCACCGTAAAAAAATTTCTCCAAAGCCAATTTTGGGCTTCTAAAAACAGAGGTGGCTAACTTCACGACACTCATGCAAATGGAAAATAGATGCATGACTGCTGAATCATACACCAATGCACTGTATGAGCACATACACAAGTACATGGAATGGGCCATACCAAACAGAACCAAAACACTCTGCTCCAAAAAAAGGAAGCCAATCTGGTCGTCTCCCAACATAAACAAACTCTACAACAGAAGGAAAAAACTGATGCAGAAAAGGATGAATTCCCAAGACTGGAAAAACTCCCTTGTTAGCCTCAGCAAAAAACTGAGATCCATCATCAAATCCTCTAAAGCTAGCTACGAAAACAAAATTGCTGCCGATTCTAAAGACAAAAGCATCAAGTGGGGGATGCAGATTATGCAGTGAAACTTTGGCTCATGACACCCATAAGAAGCACACACAAACCCAAAGTGCAAGGTTACAACAATGCATCCGCTCAAATTAGGAATATTATACAGCATATTAGGTGCGTTCAAATCAAGGTTCTGATGTCTATACACATTTGAAGGTGTCCTGCAGTGTGGCCCAGCCACCTTAGCCAAAGTACTCACAGTCTTTGCCATGTTGGACAATATAATTGTCAGGAAACAGCAGCAGGCCAAAGATCACAGTTCCCAGCAGCACAGGCATGGCCAGCAGGGCCAGCAGACACAGATGAGGAGTCTGAGGAAGAATAAGTAGTTGTGGATGATTATGGCAGATGTAGGTATGCACAATATAATATGGCCCTTTCCAAGAGGCAGAGGAAAGTGCACACACTCACTACCTAAGTGAAAACATTAAGTACATACAAACAGTAAAAGGGATGCATGCAAAATTATCAGCATTTACTTACCCATGGAATGGTGGTTTTCTGTGAGCACAGACAGAGTCAATGCCAGAAGAGACAATTTGTAGAAGCAGCATTAACCAACGTAAGTGATGAACATGTAAAGAAGAGAACACATTTGCTATTACCTCGTATGCAAGTATTGTACATCACTAAGACAAAATATGGATCAAGTGTGCAGGAATGTCAGCATTAGCTCATGACTGATATACAGTGGCGGAGCTAGGAATTTGCAGAAGTGGGGAGCACACTGTAGAAGACTACACCAGATGGATGGGGTGGGAAATAGAATATTGGGGGTGGGAGTTAGTGGGGGTTATTTCTAGGAAATAAGTGACATTATATCACTGGTACTCAAAGCAAGGCAATCCGTGGGCATGTTGTGGGGATAAGACCACAAAAAACCTGATGGCTGCCTCATTGATAGCCCCTCTAGATTGCCTCTTTCACTGGTGGATGGAGAATGAATTGGCCAGTATTCCAAAAAGGGATCTGATGATTGGTAAAACCATAGTGGGGCCAAAAACAACATCAACAACAACAACAAAATAAGTACAATCCAGTATTATTAGAAGACAGTGGAGAGGTATTAATCATAGTACATTTATGTTGCTTGGTCTTGCTTCATCTTGCATCATCCAAGCTGTTTATCATCTAACAAAAATATCAGTCAATGGAAACTTACAAAGTACAAAAAATTGCCTAACAGCGTGCATTTATAAAGTTTTAAAATCTAATTTTTTTTTTCAAAAGCATATCCATTTTCTGATCCCATGCTGTCTACACCAGTAAGTATAGACGGGAAAGTTAACTTACCATAAGAGGTGAGGTTTTAATAGATCACTGCTGCAGTAGCCTAAGCTATATGGGTTATGCCCTGGCAAGGATATGACAAATGGCCAGCATCCAAAGTTTTAGGGGAGCTTCCATACACGCTAGCCACTGAAGGGCTTGAGGAAAGATGCATAAAATCAGTGGTCAGGGTGCAAAGCCTTCAGAACTTTCTTACCACAGAGTAAGGTAGGTTAGAGCCTTGCCTTTTAGGAATATACTTGGAAAAAAGGTGAATAATAATATGCCCACCCTTGCAAAAAACATGACCAGAAAAGGGGGGAGGAGAGAGGGAGGGTGCCCCTACTTCAAAAGTGATCTATTTCAACATATTTTGTTATGGTAAGTTAACTTACACAACTGCACTATGTTCATTATTAGATCACTGTTGCAGTAATCTAAGCTACATGGGCACATTACAAAAGCTTAGAAAGGTAGGGAGTGAGAAGGTTCAGAGTCTAGGAGCCCCTAAAGAGCAGTCCTATCAACACCTGCTCTTGACCTGGAAAAGGAATCTAATTTATAATGTTTTGTAAATTTGACATCTTTCCAAAAGCTACAGAAGAAGCCAAAGCCCTGACCTTGCCTTTAGTCATGGTGAGAATAACAGAAAATAATAACATGAAACAACAATTTGGAAATTGTCTGTTTTGGTATTGATTGCTTCTTTTTCTCATCTTCATTGGAAATAACAGTTGATCTGAACTCCTAAAGTCTTAGTCTGGCCAAGATTGTAACAGAGCTCTGTCTATACATACCAAGTCTGCAAAGTCATTGATCTATTATTTTTTGGATATTGAAAAAAGATATGGAGATGAATAACTTGATTCAAAGTAAACTCTGCAATGGTTTTCGGCATAGTTGAGGGACATGTTCTCAGATATACTCTATCCTTACTTAACATGAGTTAAGACTGACTTACCACATGAGCTTGTAACTCCGATCCTCTTCTTACATATGTCAGAACAATGAGCAAGACTGTTTTCCAGGTTAAGAACTTCATACCAGCCCGATGAGCTGGTTCAGATGTAGACAGTGTAAGTTTCTCAAGTACAAAGCTGAGATTCCAAGACGTTCCCACCAGTTTTTTAGGTGGAACAGATAATACAGAATCCCTTTCAAAAACTGTTAGACTGGAGGCTGGATAGAAAGGGGGGATCTATGGGTAGACAAACAGAAATGGATGAAATATGTATCTAGATAGAAGAGCAACAAAGGCCAAAGGATAATAACTCATACAAATGTTGAAGAGCCAGGGGCATCCAGGCTTTTAAAAAGGTCCTGATTTTTATTTTTGCACCAACTGGAAAACCTCTTCTACTTGTCCATTTGATTTTCTAGTTGCTTGTTTCTTAGCCTCTTTTAATAGCTACTGCACATGCTTAGAAAACAGGTGAAAACTCTTATCATCCAGGCAGTCAGTTGAAGAAGTTGCAGGCTGGAGTATATTAAACAATTCCTGTCTTATGTAAGTCCATTCTGTAAGAAAGGCTGTGGTAGTTGCCCTTGGCCTGTTACAAAAGAAAGGAGAACCACTGTTGTATGTTCCAAAAGGGAGTACTGCAATTAGATTTGGGAAGTTCTTCAGGTATTTAGAATGTCCACTGATATCAGTGAAAAGTTATTCAGGAACATTCCCGTCCATGGGAATGAGAAAGCATCTGTTTTTCAGGCCTGTTTGCAAGGAATCTTGGCTCAGAATTTCTGTAACTGTTTGATGTGAATGGAGGCAGACAGATCGATTTGAGGAATTTCCCACAGTTGGGTCAATTCCTGGAAGACCCCTGGGTTCAGATTTCATTGCTGAGAGTCTCTCTTTGTCCTGTTTGACTTCACTGCAATAATGTTTTGCTCTGACAGAATGTAGGTAAACCTGAAGAGAAAAATTGTTTTGAGTTGCTAGTTACTAAAATATGATAGTGAGCCGTAAAGGGGGTAAGATCTGATTCACTCTTGCTTATTTATCACATCACTACAGTGTTGTCTATGATTACTAGCAGAGGTCTTGGAGACCAAAAATGTTTAGAGATTTGAAAGCATTTATTACTACCACCATCTGCTGTGGGCTTTGTAAACACCACTAAAACATTAGATAGACCAAAGTGTAAAACAGAGGACTGAAAATGTAAGTCAGACACAGAAAACCTTAGAAATCATCTGAATTCTTTTAAAATTGGAATGTGATTATAAGAATCATTTAAATCTATGGTTACAAAAAAAATTGACAGGAAGGATGAGGACAGAGAAAATGAAGGGAAGGCATTTTGAAATGTGTGACTTTGTTGTGAAGGTTTAGAAACAAGAAGCCTAGGATCGGTCACCAAATTCCTTCTTTGTTTGTCATCAGTAAAAAAATTCCCTGTTTATTCTGGTTCTTTGACCTCCAAAGACAGCATTTGTCCCAGGACTGAGGGAAAAATAAACATTTGTTTTTTGGCAATGAGAAGATTAAATTGGTTGTTGGGGTGGCAAAGGGAAGATACTTAAAGGAGTATAAAGTCAATCTGACCTTTTAGACTGTCCATGTTTCTGGGCAGCACTCTCTTTCTTTTTTTAAGCCTTCCTGCCACTGCCTTTTTGAAATTCTGTTTGTGTGTACCTTATTGAGACTGTTTGATCTGTTTCCAATAAAATGATCCTGAACTGGAAAGAAAGATCCTATTAAACTTTAGAAAAGAGGGTTAAAAAGTTTGTTTGTCACTTTGCTCTTTCAACAAACCTATCCAGCACCTCAGCAGAATAGGGGCAAAACAATACTTTTCTATCTAGAGGAGAATTCAAAATGTCAGCTTTAACACCCTCCACTAATGTTTTGGGATGTAACCAAGCAAATGTCATTACTGAGTCAGTAGCAGTTGCATCAGCTGAGTCGTACGAACATTTCATTGAGCGTTCATTTACCTGAGAAAACAGAAGTACAAAAGATTTCAAAGATGCTTTAATTTCTGCAGAAGGAATTTTAGCAGTTAAGTTTCTTGTACCTTCAAATCTCTAAAACCTGTTTATGACAAAAGTGCTCATAAAGAAATAATATGGATGATTTTAAACCTTCAGAAAGATCTCTGTGAATGTTTATTATTTTTTATTCCTTTACTGTACTAGTAGTGGTCATGAATACCTTAATATTTTAAGATGAAGCTCGAAGTATACCTTACATAGGTCAGATGGGTTACAGTTGTGTACCACTGCTGTTACCACCAAAAATCATAGAACCTTAAAGACTCACCTTTCTCTGTTTTTTTCTTCTAAATATTTTACTCATGATCTCAAATGCAATACCAGCTTTTATAATTCTCTAATTTCATCTTCTAGCAAACTAAATAGTTTGCATGCAGCATACCTCCCCCTCCCTGTAGAGCCCTAAACCTCACTGCAGTAAAACTTGGAACATACAACCGACCCTTTTACCCTTCCCATTTCTCCAACCATGTCCCTTAATCTCTAGTAATGCATGTCTGTCTCATAACATAATAAATTCTAAAACTTACTAAATATAACAAGAACAGGAAATAAAGATGCTAAGCTAAAATGCAGAATTAGATGTCTTAGTACTGTGCTGTAGCTCAATAAAAATAGAATGAAAAATGTTGAAACTAAAATATGTAAATCCATGTGTGTTTATATGAATATATATACACAGATACACATACACTGATAGAGATACACAGACACAGATAGACACGCACACAGAGGAGTGCCTTCTGTGTGGCATCTGCACATTGTCCTTGTTTTTACATACTTTTTCATCAGGCACTCCAATTTCCACCCCCATTCCAAATGTGAGATGTAGGTAAAATGACATTTATCCAAAGCTGCCAGTAAATGTTTATGTTGTGTGAAAGGTTGTATATGTGAATCTCATGATGGTCTGAAGCTCCCATAAAAGATTAGTTCCTCTCTCTTGTGTCCAGTGAAAGCTGGGATAAACTGCATCCCACTCCCCTATGATCCTCAGTTGGATTAACAAAATAAATGAAGAATGGATGAACTATATCAAAATATATACTGTATTAAACTAATGTACTCGCTACTGAGGCTTGATGACATTAACAGCATAACTCTTCAGCGTAAATAGCATATAAAATAAAATGAGAACATGTAAATGCCCATAGTTTTAATGCAGATAATGAAGTCTTAATATAAATACATCTGAATTTCTAACTATTTATACAGTCACCCCCTTTTACACAGTCAGAAAATGTTGCTTATATTCACAAAAATAATTGCAGGTAATATAGCTGACAGCAGGTAGAACCTTTACATTAAGTCTACCACTTAAGGAGTGTGTCAAGATTAAATAAAAAGCTGATATGGTAGAGGGCAAGAAAAGGACTTTTGTGAGAAGATTCCAGTAGAGACAGACCTTCAGTTAAAGCCTCCTGGCCTCTGATGTTCAACAGGCTCTATGTTGCATCTTTGCCACTATGTTACAAAGCCGGTCCAGAGAGACACTCACTAGACTAATGTATATATCTTCTGTTACTTTGCTGTAGTTTATATGCAGAGAGGTACAGCAAGTTCATGTGCATTCTACAGATCTAGATTTCTTACTGTGTTTCAGCATGCTGTCATATGTCTTTCGCTATCTAGAGATGTGCTTTTCAAAAATGTTTACAGTACATTTTCATCCTAATAGTAAAATGCATAAATCTCTGCACAATTAGCATGTTTATTTCTTTTCTATTAAGATTTTATACTGTCTTCCAATCACATTATACAAAACTGTTCTGGTTTGTGATAGTGATTTCTGACTATATATGCTATCAAGTTAATTTTTGTGATAATTCTTCAGTGGACAGTTATGACAACTGCTGTTATGAGGCCTGTTTCTAATTAGGAATGGAAGAAAAAATGTATCTCACATTCTGGACAGCTGCTGCTGTTCCATTGACTAGGGTTTAGGAGTAGTCAGATGGAATTGGGCAGGTGTTGAGCTTGGAGCTGCTTTGAACTCTACAAAACAAATCCCTGCTAATTTTATTTTTTTAAATCTACTATTCTCCCATAAAATATGTTCCTCTCTTGATCTTTCTATCAAGCTCTCTCAGTCACAAAGGGATGTTGATGGAGGGTCTGCACTGTAACCTCATTCTCATGATCTATGTTGATTATAGTGCAGACCCTCCATCAACATGGATCATGAGAATGAGGTTACAGTGCAGACCCTCCATTAACATGGATCATGAGAATGAGGTTACAGTGCAGACCCTCCATCAACATGGATCATGCCTCTTACAAAAAGTCTTAGCTGAGAAATTTGTGGCCACATCTGGTGGCAGGTGATGAATAATGTCAGTGGTGCGGGTGGCCATGGCTGTGAGTACAAACACATCAGACAATGGACACTGACACAATCATCAAAGCCAAAAACAGCCAGTGCTGTAGCACCAGAATAGAGGATTACTAGTGGTGGTCCTGCTGCTGAAGCACCACTCACTCAGACGAAGGAGTTCATGTGCACTGTTTTTTTGCTGGCCCATGTAAACCTGCATTCTCAGATGCACATGCTTACATGGGCCAGATTGTTTTGGGGCCATATCCCTGTTGTTGTGTCTTTCGGCTTTTCCCGGTTAGGGGGTCACCACAGCAGAACTCTTGTCCGCTAATGATTGGCAGTAGATTTTTACGTGCCGAGTTGACAGCTCTGACGCACAACCTTCAACGAAGGTACGCCTATTCACGCATGTCTCCACACAGAAGACACTCTAGCTGAGAATCGAACAGGACAGCGTCTTACTGTGAGGCGACAATGCTACCGCAGCACCACCACCGCAGTGGGGCCATATCCCTGTATGGGAGTAAAAAAAAAAACACTAAAAAATATAAGCATCAGAAAAAGAAGCAGTAACTGCCAAGAAAACAAATATGCATTTATGCAGATATCATTAAAAATAGCTAACAGATCTGTATGAATACACACATATGTGACATATAACTGTAACCCCCCAAACAACTCAATGACAAACTTAACAATGTAGAAATGTGTAACGTTGGAATATATAGCAGCATTAACAACAAATCAAGTGTATGACATGAAAATTACCTTTGTTTGTGTCAGGCATGTACAATAGGTTTAGCAAAGTTTTTTTGTCATAAATGTAATTTCACATCACTACTACAAATATAAAAATGTTCTCACATCTGTACACATTCTCAGAGAAATGTTGCTATAAAGCTATATAACATTAAAGAGGAAAGATCTTTCCAATAACAACTGCTCAACCTTCTATAATAACAAAGATGGACAAATTGCAGATGTCAGGTAGTATTATTTGTAAAATGACATCACAACTATTTATTAATTGTAAAAAAAAAAAAATCATATACCTTGACAGGATTTGTATTAAACTTTGCCAAAAGTAATGCAATTGCAACAATCAAACAGCAGTGTCTTTAATGGTGAATCCAGTCTTCCCTACTATAATACAAGATCCATACCCGAAGGTTGTGCTTATATAGTGCAGATTAGCCCCTTTGTAAATATAAATCAGGTGTTGGCCAGTTGTCATTCATAAATGATAAATCACACATTCTGCTCAAAGTGCTGATCAGGTAAACATGGTGCGATTACCTACATGATGCTGTGCACATGTCCTAGCAGTACAATAGTGAGCATTGTGAAATGGGGCTTGCTAAGGGCTTGTAAGTGTGACTTCTTAGCAGTAGTGCACAAATAATTAAAATGTTTAACACTCCTGCCAGTTTGATATAGATTTACAGAGGGTATGTTATGGAGAATACATTTACAAAAGAAATTTGAGATTATATTGACTTACTTAGGAGATAAAACATTATATCACAATCAGGAATATAAGCTGAGGTAAATGTGTCTCTGAGAAGAAAGTGTGTTTAAGTTACGTGAAATTCATATAACCGAAACATACAAATATTACATTTCTAAATGAATGCAAATCATAATAGCATCACTTTACAAATGTATCAAAAGACAGTAAGGAAATAAAGGAAAGAGAAGAACACACTCTTGTATTGCATAAATTTATTCTTACTGTGACATGATTTCTTAGGCTAACTCTTGTAAATATCACAATCATCTAGACATCAACTGTGAAATGTCAAAGGGCAAATTTGATAAAATGAGTATATTGCTCAATAAATATAAAGTGTTATAATGTCAAAGCTTGAGCATATGTGCTCCACTTTCTCTTTCTCATAAATACCTCTTTGAGTGTGGCACATAATGTTATTCTTCCCAATGTCTTGTGTTAATTTCAGGATACAAATGTAGAGAGAGTGATGTCTGCATGAAAGTAGGGATCCTTAAAGTCCACATTTTCATGTCATATGATGACAGAGTTGAGAATTCATCACACAGAGTAATTTCCCCCTTTTTTGGCTTCATCCTTTCCTGAAAGCTGGGGCTGCACCTTGGTGACTGTCAGTGATCATTAGCAGTGTACAATGGTTCACTTCTCAAGGCAAAAACTCAAAAATTGAATTTGGAATGCCATCAGTAGCACAAATGAGACTGGCACCAGTGTGTGTCTGCCAGCAATGTAGACAGTACTGAGTGAAGACAATGCAACTGTCAGTTACCTTTCTCTGTGGCTCAAGGTGCTAATACAATAAGTTTGGAGTGACAGCTGAGGCAATGTAGGGTTAAAATCCAAATTGCAAATAGTTTTCCTGAGGGGGTCAGAATGAGAATTGTCACACACTTGTTACTACGAACTGAACATGAAGTACAACTGACATTTACAAAAATTAAATTTGAAACACAACTGTGTTACCCATACTCTTTGAGAATTGTGTTAAGCATAACACTGATCGTTCTTAATTAAAATTACAGTTGCATATTTATGTTGTTAACAATACTTAGTAATGACTGGCAAAAAAGACACTTGCTGTGTAAATTTCTCTGTGGCAGAATGTGATAAAGCATATGTGTAATAGCAACAATAATGCAGGGTTTGATTCCAGATTTTATTTGTTTTTTTTTTGAACGTACTGTTCACAGTGACCCAGTTTTTTTGTTGTTGCAGCCTGAAGTATTGTTATTAGAACTAAAACATTTTTATATGTATGATGTAAAAATATGAAATTTACTAAATGTGAGTAAATAAAATTAGTAACATAATGAATGCAGAAATATTTCTAATATTCTGGATTAAGTAGCCTTATCTCTAAAGTAGTAATCATGAGAGTAATACATTTGCTTTAAAAAGATGTAACTCTTACTTATATGTGATGTGTACAAAATGAGCTTAAGTAATCTTGGCCCCTTCCTGAAGACATATCATTACATGAAGCCATGATGATGTGTAACAGAAATGCAAGTTGTCATGTGGGAAACACTGTTAAAAGATTGAGTGTACTAAAATAATACCATAGTTGCTGGCTTTAGAGGTAGATATGTCCTTGTTGGATATATATATATATATATATATATATATATATATATATATATATATATATTTTTTTTTTTTTCTTTAGCATCTGCATTTGCATGACACCTGGCATTCCATCTTATTAAGTGTCAGCAGATATTATCAGTGACAGTTCACTTTTGAAGACATAAACTCAAACATTTAATTTGGGGTGCTGACAGTTATGTGGGTAAGACAGGCATCAGTGTAATTCTGCAGCACTCCAAACAGCAATGACTGAAGAAAATATACTTGTGTATGGCTCAAGGTATGCAGTAGATTTAGAGTAATAGCAGAGGTAATGTAGGGTTTGAGTCTGGATTACAGATAGCTTTATTAAGGTGATCAGAATAAGATTTGTCACATACTTTTTATTATGAATTGAACATAAAATACAACTACCATTTACAAAAACTGAAATTACCAACACATCTGTATATAATTAATGCTAAATGAACCACAAGAAGCGTACTCCAGCAACCAAGAAAACCAATAAGGAAATCAAATACTCTGTATGCACAAATTCCTCAGGAGCTGCTTTTCTAAAAACACACTTTATTCCAACATAGCATAAAACTGGTTAAGCGCTTTCATCCATAAAGCAATGGACTTCATCAGAACGTCAACTTAATATTTTTGGATCCTTATATAGTAACTTTTTGGCGCCAACAATTTCATTTAAAGGTACCCATACTCAGCACTTAAAAATAAAACAATACAATACATTAACATATTCTCTCATACATAAATGCTAAGTATCATTACCAAACATCTAAGTATTACTTTGAAGTCTAAAATCACATTGAATGTAATAACTTGAGTTTAAAATTAATACTTACAATACCTATGAACAAAACTAATTATCTCATTAAATAATTCATAATCCTTCAAAATTCATTAAAAACTTTAACACTAAATTTTTACAGTAAGTTAATTATGTAAAGCCATTTATAAAAAGTCTATTTCCTAAACCTTCAGTTGTAGTATGGGCTTAATAGTTATATAAACATTTAAGCCTGGCTCATTGGATGCATCGGTTAATAATTGCCATTTTATCTCTTTGTGCCCTAATAGTGCTTTGTAATTACCTCCACCTATATAATGAATGCTAAATAAGTTAATTATACGCTGTGGGAATTGTGTTAAACATGACAATTATCATAGTTAAGCTACACTTTCATATGCAATATGTACACAATAATTTTTGGAAAAATATGACTTGACAGAATATCTTTATTAGTTGTATAGGACAGTATGTCATGTAAAGTGTGTGTGGTACCTATCCCAGCATGTTTCACTCATCTCATGCAGTTCAATGTATATGAAATTGATTTACGGAAATAAATATTTGTTAAATATAACTGAAGTTATATAAAAAGTGAACATAAAACACACAGTGGCTTGTCAAAATTAGATCTTCAGCCATTTGGAAATTGCTATACCTGAACTTACAAAATCAAAATGTTAATTATTCTGTTGGTATTAATCAGCAATTTAGCTTTCTTTTTAGTCATGGGTTCAATTCCCAGGTAGTATTAGTCAAAGTTTTAATTTGTATATCCCACCAACCCATTATGTCCTGATTTATACCTTTGTATCTCTTACCAGCTTCATAGATTTGATGTTATCTCATATCACAGTGTCAGAAGACTGTATGTATGATTGCCATCCACTATAACAGAAATCATGGCCAGAGGCGAAAATATATCCTTTGAAATGTAATTGGATATCATTAAAAAGTATTTGAGGATTTCACAATGAAAAATTTGTAAATACACTGAGCATCTCATGTGGCCAAGTTTCCCTGCTGTAATTCATACCTACAGTGTAGTTTGAAGCAATCATATCCAATGTTTGTGTCAGGCTATTTGTCTGCTTTCTGTTGTGCAAGTGCAGCTGGCAAGGTTGGGTGTCACTGCACACAGGCAGGTATATGTGAGATCTGAACTGGGCACCAGTCCACAGCCATATTTCTTGATATCCTTCAGAAGACATGGCAAGTAAAGGTAAGGGTGTTGCTCAATTTAGAGCCCAAAGATGGTGTCAGGAGGAGTATGGGATCTTTGTGGCACTTTTCATAAACCTCTACATCTATAGCCTTCTGTATGAAGACTATACCAGGTCTTAGTACAAAGCTGAGGCTTGGAATGGCTTGGCCAAGGCCAAAGCTGTGTCCTGGTGAATAACATTGTCACCATTATAGTGACATGAAGAGGTGCAAGCAGGACCTTCTGAGCCGATGGGATGCAGAATATAGAAATGGTGATACCCCTGAATTGTGTAAGTGTAGTGACTCATCACCAGCTAATACAATACCAGGGATTGGCCAGACAATACATTTATTCAGTATGCTTCTTATTTTTCTGTTCTGTATTCTGTGCATCTGCTGAAGACATGACTAAAAAATTTGGAAGTGGATCAGGAATGATTGCCATGCCTCAGTGAGGCATGGAGTAAGTTTGGCTCAGGTATGAATCCAGGCAAGATCATAATACATCTGAAATGTATTAAAATTGATCAGATTTCAGGGCATCAGCCCATGTGAGCTTGAAACATGGACAGCTGAGTAGGCATACTTTACCTATGTATCAAGCATACATGCTGCATGGAAATTCAGTTCCTAGAACCAATTAGATTTTAGTATGGAACAGTATATAAAAATTGTTTGCAATAATAAATGATATTAAACTTTCCATTTTTGGAAATGGATATCTTTACTTGGAATGCATATATCAGATATGCCATAGCCACATAACTGTTTTCCAAATTTTTCTAGTAGCAGTGAGATTGATGTATTTTATGACATATTTATGCCTTCACATCATATCCGGATGTGGCAAAGTTTGCTGTAGCTATGTGTGTATTTGTTTATATTTTGAAATATTAATCTGACATGACATTGATAGTTATATATATTTTATCTCTCTCAGCTCTGTATCTCTTTTTTCACTGTGTGGAAACATTGCTGTTGCAACACGAATGATCATCAACTTAAGGAGGTAGACTGACCACTGGGGATTGGAATGCTATACCTTCACAGGTGACTACATTGACATTACCACATGCAGCATAGACACCCAGCACATTTGGGTCACAACCTCTCAGTATTGCCTCCACAACTCCTGCACTACCTTTATCAACTGCATCAGGTAGCTTCTGCCCCAGCTGCTGGTGCATGTTGGTACCCTCCAGGAGCAGTGCTAGTGGAGGTGGTGATTTCCTCACCTGTCAGGAGCTAACAGGGCTAGTGAAGAACATTATGGAGAGGGACCACAGTGCCCATAGCAACAGAGTAGAGAAAGTCCTGCATTGACTTGCAAAGTCATTGCCCCATTCAGCACTGACCCAGGGATCAGTGACAGTAATGACAGTTGTGAGGGTGAGGACTAGATTCTCACTGTGCTCATGCTGGACACAGATCCACCTCTGATGTCCCCTACCTAACCCAGTCATGGTGTCCCCAATCTTTTGTGTCTATCACCATGCCTGTTTGACTTGAATGTCTTGTATGTCTGTGCTTGTTACCTAACCTAACCTACCTACCGTATCCTCTTATTTCTAACCCTTTCCCCCCAATATTCCTCCCTGTGTTTACAAAAAAAAGAAAAAAAATGGCACCTATCCCACAAAAGAATTATGCCCCACACATAGCTCTGTACTTTGTCTATGTGTATGCTCATCACAATGGATTTGGTCCAGTTGGCCATACAGCAGTATTCAGTTTTTATAAAAGATGAAAAGAATTCCGTTGCTGCACCATAAAGGGCTGTCCTCCAGGCTAAAAACAAAGTCTGCCACCAGGAATCCAGCAATAGAATGTCCAAGCACTGGATAATTCCAAAAATGTATTTATTACGATAATAATAACAGAGACCACAAACTGACACGAAACAAAGTTAAGTTAAAAATGGTGATTGAGCGCGCTTTCGTCTTCACGTAATAACCTTCATCAGAATCACAAATTCAGTAAAAACTAACCACCTTATATATACAACCATTGCTAACCATTATTGGTTGATTAGTTAAATTGGTTAATTAATTAATTATTACTCCAAACCAAGTGAATGCTTAAACCCATTTGTATGAGTATAAATATACATACAAATCTTACCTTTTTTCCTGTCTTATCATGTGAAAATAACCTGTCATACAGTAAATAGTTGTTTGTTGATGTAAAACAGATACAGATAGTAATGTTAATTCCTGTGTACTGTGTGTCTAGTATATAATATATATAGTATATATAATATCTGAGTATATCTCAATAAATCTCTTCCACTAATAATATAAGTACACACACTAAGTAAAACATTACCATTATGTTAAAATATAAATATTAATACATACATAAATTGATATATATGTGCAACCACATATATATGTGTACTCAATTAAAAAATTGGGATATGAATATAAATATTAAATGTTAATTATTGATTATAAAGTATTAGAATGTTGTACATAGATTCTGGATTTCTATTTCATATAACACTTAATATATAAATAAATAATTAAATAAATAAGTAACTACATGAATACATAAATACATAAATACATGGATGGAAAAATGGTGCACTTGATACATAAAATACATAAATACATTAAATAAATAAATTTTTAATAAATATTTTTTAAAAAAATATACTTTAAAAATATTTTTAAAAAAAATATATATGTTATACTACAATGATACATTACAAGTTCTTTTATTAAAAATTTTGTGTTGTTAAAGTTTTTTCATTTGGGGTTATTTGCTAAGAGCTTCAGGGCTGGTTTAATAGATAGATGGTCATTCATCCCCTTAGGACCGCAGACATCTAATTTAAGCTGCCAAATTAACTCTCTATATTCCAATAGGGATTCCCAATCTCCACCCCTGTCACTCTTTTTCACTTCCTCCAATACCCAAAATTTATAATTAGCTTTTTCACATATATTGGTATGCCTAAATAGGGCATTATTGTCATTCCTTCTAGTAATATCCCTCATATGCTCGTAAATACGTTTTCTAAGCTGACGTTCCATCTTGCCCACATAGTATCCACCACAGGTAAGACAATAAGCAAGGTAAACAACACCCTTGGTGTAACAGGTGAAGTACCCTTGGCTCTTAAGTTTTCTCCCAATACCTTTCACAAATATTTCCTTATTTCCGGAAATAAAGGAACATTGCCCACACCTGCCACATCTATGTGTTCCAGTCTTATTTATCACCCCCTTGTCTTTTGATAAATTTTTCTTCTCAAATAAATTCTTAAAATTAAGATTTTTCCTGTAAGTGAATTTTAAGGGTTGCTGAAAAATTGATAAATTATTAGACATCCTTGAAAATATTTTCCAGACCTCATGTATGCCCCTTTGTATCCACTCACAACCTTTGTGATATGTAAATATCAGTCTCGGAATTTCCTCTTTATCAAAACCAGTATGTTTAGGTTTCCTGATATTAGCCCCATCTAAATTACCTCTTAGCAGTGGTGGGTAATGGGTGTTACGTTTTTTCATTACCTCCCTTTTCACATTCTTAATTAATTCAATGGGATACCCCCTTTCCCTAAACAGACCCTGTATATTGTCCATTTCATGTTTACATTCTATATTGTCACTAGTCATCCTAGAGGCTCTGACCATTTGCCCCTTAATGATGTTTCTTCTCAAGTATAGGGGATGGTCACTTTGGAAATGTACATAAGAATTAGAAAAACAGCTTTTCCTATAGACCTTAGATTTGTATTGCTTGTCTTCTCTATTCTTAGTTATAGTAATATCAAGGTAATTGGCATAATCAGTATTATATTGGTAGGTAAACTCTAAAAAATTGGTAGTCTTGTGTATATGCTGTATAAATTCCTTAATCAATGCTGTGTTACCATCCCAGACAATGAATATATCATCCAAAAATCGAAAATATCGTTTTATGTATCTCCAAAATTGGGATTTAAATACAAATTCAAGTTCCCAGTAGAGCATAATAATGTTTGCATATATTGGGGCGCAGGCTGATCCCATAGCCACCCCCCCAATCTGATGGTAAATGTCTCCCTGGAAATAAATGAAGTTGTTTTTCAAGACAACTTCTATGTATTCCAATACTAATCTAAAATCAGTGTTATTTAAAAACTTAAACTCTGTTAACATATCCTCAAACCATTTGAGACCAGTATTATGGGGTATCACTGAAAAAAGGTCTTTAACGTCAATGGTAATAAAACCATAACTATCATCGTAAGGAATATTATTAAATTTTTCCAAAAAATCCCAAGAATCTATAAGTATATGGGGGTAATAATTGTAAAAAGGTTTCAATTTATTGTCCACAAAAATTGCTAAAGTCTGCGTCTTTGAACACTGGGATGTCACTATGGGCCTAAGTGGGGGATTTTGTGCATCCTTATGTATCTTGGGTATTCCAAAAACCTCAGGGATTACTGGTTTAGAAACCTTTAGGAAATTATATAAATCAAGGTCAATAGATCCTTGAATCAAATTGTCTTCCAAATAAAAGTCAATTTTGCTATAACATATATTCATCTCGTTCCTAGATGCAAGTTGGTATCTGTTGCCCTGATCCAGAATTTCAACCATCCTCTTAGTGTAGTCCCAATGGTCCATCAAAACTACCCCACCCCCCTTATCGGGTTTCATAATCCTAATTCTCTCATTACCCTGTAACATTTTCAACACTTTGACTTCTTCATCCGTTAAGTTCACATATTCCTTTTCAACTTCATGTGCCAAATAACCTTCCCTAACCATATTTAGGGTACAGGTCTCAAAATTAAATATGTCAGGTTGTAGGGGTGGGTTGAAAGTACTTCTTCTTTTAAGCCCTTTCCTAATGTTTACTTCTTCATTTTGAAATATTGTCTTTAAGTTTAGCATCCTAGCAAATAACTTGATGTCCAGTAATATGTTCTCAATCCTAGGTTTGTGTACAGGTATAAATGAAAACCCCTTAGTAAAAAGATTAAAAAATTCAACTGTAATTTCTAAATCAGTAAAATTATAAATGTTAAAATTATCACGTGTGAAAATCTTGCATGTGTTTGTCTCCACATGTTCTAGTGCACCAAAATCCACTGTGTCACACAACACTGTTTCATGACCTTCCATCTCTGTATAGTTGCCTCCTAAATGTAGTTCCACTCTAGAATAATCTTCCTCACTACAATTGTCATTACCTAAATAGGTATCCAAATGGTGTGAAGTATCTAATTCTACCAAATCAATTAACCCCTCTATCTGTATCTGTTCCCCCCTTGTGTCCTGTAATGATTGTCCCCTATAGCTTCCGCATATGTGTAGGAGCGATTCCGATTCTGGTTCCTTAACCTTTCTGATCTTCGGGGTCCCTCCCCCATTGCTTCCCCTAAAGGGTCAACCTGATTCATTGCATCACATTCACCAATATTATTCACACCAATATTCAAATCTTGATTCCCATACCATATGCTATTTTCCCCAGTGGTGTTCCTATATTGAATGGGTGAATTTCCCCTGTTATCCTTTCCATCATATCTAAAATTCTGATACCTAAAGGACCTCTTATTAGTTTTATTCGGGTCAACATAAGCCCTTCCTTCTTGGTAATCACGTAAATCCCGGTCAATTTTACTTAGTTTTCTTTTGTAGTTACTAAACACATTATTATCAACATCATGAAGTACCTTATAATATATTTCTTTATTCTCTTTGATAGTAAATAGTAAATCATTACTAATTTCTTTCTGAATTGCATCTATTCTTTTTTTACTGTCAGAGAGAATATCAGCATTGCTACAAATCATAGCTTTCAAAATAAGAATACCACAGTCATTGAGAATATCTGAAATGGTTTTGAATAACTCACCATTTCCTCGTATATTGTTAGGGTATTTATTTAACCTCAGGCCTTTAGGCACAATCTTGCGCTCCACACACTGAGTTAAATACCAATTGTCAAGGCTTAGATTTCTATATTTGTTCAGTTCAAATTCTAATGTCATACATTTGTCCTTATAAGAACTATAATCTTTGCGTGTATTCACCGTTTCTTCAACCGTCTTGGAAAATGAACGGTCAAGCCATTCCGTGAAATCCACATTAATATAACTGTCCAACCCTCGTTGCTTAGTCCGTTTTCCAGTTTGGTTTGTATAACCTCCATTCGAACCAGGTATGGTACTCTGCACTCCATGTTCGTTGTTGGAATCATGGCCGCTACCTTCCCCAGCAACTCTGGTCCTTGCTCCCGACCTAGACACCATTTCCGGACTCCGTTGTGCACATGGAATGGATCCGCTGGACCCTGGTGACTGAACGGAACCTATTGCTCCTTCCGAGTGGGCTCGTACCAGCCGAACAAGTTGGCTTAGAAGTGAATTGTCGTTCTCCATGGGGATTCCCTCGTACCGGCAACGGCTAAAACCAATAAACCTTGAACACCTCGTCACACACCACCACTTATAAAAGATGAAAAGAATTCTGTTGCCGCACCATAAAGGGCTGTCCTCCAGGCTAAAAACAAAGTCTGCCACCAGGAATCCAGCAATAGAATGTCCAAGCACTGGATAATTCCAAAAATGTATTTATTACGATAATAATAACAGAGACCACAAACTGACACAAAACAAAGTTAAGTTAAAAATGGTGATTGAGCGCGCTTTCGTCTTCACGTAATAACCTTCATCAGAATCACAAATTCAGTAAAAACTAACCACCTTATATATACAACCATTGCTAACCATTATTGGTTGATTAGTTAAATTGGTTAATTAATTAATTAATTATTACTCCAAACCAAGTGAATGCTTAAACCCATTTGTATGAGTATAAATATACATACAAATCTTACCTTTTTTCCTATCTTATCATGTGAAAATAACCTGTCATACAGTAAATAGTTGTTTGTTGATGTAAAACAGATACAGATAGTAATGTTAATTCCTGTGTACACAGTTTAAGCATTCACTTGGTTTGGAGTAATAATTAATTAATTAACCGGTAACTGTCGCTGTAAAGGTGATATTTTACTAATTCTGATCATTAACAGCAATCTCAAATTTGTTTTTCCTTTTTCCTAGCTATTCTAGGAATTCCTGATCAGAGTTTCAGCTTTCAAGAGGCCCATGACAGCTGGGATTCTTTTCATCAAGTTATTAGAGGTTTAATAGGTTAGCTTGCCAAGGAATCCCCATGGAGAATTACTAGAGTGCACATAAGGGAATAGGTTCCTGTCACCTCAGCATTTTCCATGTGCACAGTGAAATGGTGACAGATTGCACTGCACATCCACAGTGAAAAACCTTTTAAAAAATTAAAAAACAATTTTAAAAGGACTAAGAACAATTTTAAAATTTACTAAACATTTCTACAGATTAAGAAATTTAATAAAAAATTAGAGTTAAGAAAAATTTTTAAATTTACAAATAAAGAATTTAAAACCCTTAAATTGGTTTAAAAATTTTAGTTAAAATAACCAAAGTTAAAAAAAATAAATTAAGGAAAGGAGTTAATTAAAACCCAAAAAATATTTTGGATTTTTTAAAAAATTTTGAATCGGGGACATAAAAATTTTAAAAAAAAAATTTTAAATTTTCTTTTTTTTAAAAAAAAGATAAAAAAAATTTAAATTTTTTAAAAAATTTAAATTTTAAAATTTAAATTTTAATACCAAATTTTTATATTTAAATATTTTTAACTCCAAATAACAAAAGTATTAAAGAAATGTTTGCTTTTTAAGAAAAAAAATTTAATCAAAAAGAAAGTTTGTACAACAATGAAACCTTTTATGTGATATTATTAAATTAAACCCCAAAATGAAAACCTTTCATCAGATATATGATTCAGTCTAACTTTACATTAAAAACCTTTAAATTTTTTTTAAGAAAGGAGATAATTGTTAATTTCATTACAAGTGATATTAAATTAGTACTGCATTCAAATATCTAATAAAATTGAAAAATTCAACCTAGTTAGGAAATCTAAAGGATAAGTCTGATAAAAGAGGTATTTTTTAGAGAGTTTAAATTTTGAAATTATTTTTAAATTTAAAAATGGAAATATTTTTTAAGAAACCAGAACTATACTTTTGAAAATAATTTCCTGGCTAAGGGAAATCTCCTAAAATTGACATTTTTTAAATCAATTGAAAACTTAAATTTTTTTTATCGGAAGAGTTTCAAACTAAAAAAAGTTGGACAATATTGAAATATTCGGGAAAATAACGATTCATTAAGAAACTTATCAGTTTGAAATTATAGAAAATTTACACAGATATAAAATATTTTAAAGTCAGGGTAAATTTTAATTATAGATGTTGAATCAAACTTTATACTAATTGATGGAATAAGATTTGTCAGCATACATTTGACTTATTAGAATGAATTGAACAACAGAATTACAACATCTAAAAACAAATGACACAAGAACTTAGAAATAAATTTTATAGACAAATTGGATGCTTTAAAAAATTTACCATACATCTTAGATCCAAATGGATCTAAACTCAACTTATTTTTGACATATATAACTTTCTATATAATTTCTCAAGGTATATGCTTAAAAAAACAATACAATACATTAACATATTCTCTCATACATAAATGCTAAGTATCATTACCAAACATCTAAGTATTACTTTGAAGTCTAAAATCACATTGAATATAATGACTTGAGTTTAAAATTAATACTTACAATACCTATGAACAAAACTAATTATCTCATTAAATAATTCATAATCCTTCAAAATTCATTAAAAACTTTAACACTAAATTTTTACAGTAAGTTAATTATGTAAAGCCATTTATAAAAAGTCTATTTCCTAAACCTTCAGTTGTAGTATGGGCTTAATAGTTATATAATCATTTAAGCCCGGCTCATTGGATGCATCGGTTAATAATTGCCATTTTATCTCTTTGTGCCCTAATAGTGCTTTGTAATTACCTCCACCTATATAATGAATGCTAAATAAGTTAATTATACGCTGTGGGAATTGTGTTAAACATGACAATTATCATAGTTAAGCTCCACTTTCATATGCAATATGTACACAATAATTTTTGGAAAAATATGACTTGACAGAATATCTTTATTAGTTGTATAGGACAGTATGTCATGTAAAGTGTGTGTGGTACCTATCCCAGCATGTTTCACTCATCTCATGCAGTTCAATGTATATGAAACTGATTTACGGAAATAAATATATGTTAAATATAACTGAAGTTATATAAAAAGTGAACATAAAACACACAGTGGCTTGTCAAAATTAGATCTTCAGTCATTTGGAAATTGCTATACCTGAACTTACAAAATCAAAATGTTAATTCTTCTGTTGGTATTAATCAGCAATTTAGCTTTCTTTTTAGTCATGGGTTCAATTCCCAGGTAGTATTAGTCAAAGTTTTAATTTGTATATCCCACCAACCCATTATGTCCTGATTTATACCTTTGTATCTCTTACCAGCTTCATAGATTTGATGTCATCTCATATCACAGTGTCAGAAGACTGTATGTATGATTGCCATCCACTATAACAGAAATCATGGCCAGAGGCGAAAATATATCCTTTGAAATGTAATTGGATATCATTAAAAAGTATTTGAGGATTTCACAATGAAAAATGTGTAAATACACTGAGCATCTCATGTGGCCAAGTTTCCCTGCTGTATTTCATACCTACAGTGTAGTTTGAAGCAATCATATCCAATGTTTGTGTCAGGCTATTTGCCTGCTTTCTGTTGTGCAAGTGCAGCTGGCAAGGTTGGGTGTCACTGCACACAGGCAGGTATATGTGAGATCTGAACTGGGCACCAGTCCACAGCCATATTTCTTGATATCCTTCAGAAGACATGGCAAGTAAAGGTAAGGGTGTTGCTCAATTTAGAGCCCAAAGATGGTGTCAGGAGAGTATGCAGGATCTTTGTGGCACTTTTCATAAACCTCTACATCTATAGCCTTCTGTATGAAGACTATACCAGGTCTTAGTACAAAGCTGAGGCTTGGAATGGCTTGGCCAAGGCCAAAACTGTGTCCTGGTGAGTAACATTGTCACCATTATAGTGACATGAAGAGGTGCAAGCAGGACCTTCTGAGCCGATGGGATGCAGAATATAGAAATGGTGATACCCCTGAATTGTGTAAGTGTAGTGACTCATCACCAGCTAATACAATACCAGGGATTGGCCAGACAATACATTTATTCAGTATGCTTCTTATTTTTCTGTTCTGTATTCTGTGCATCTGCTGAAGACATGACTAAAAAATTTGGAAGTGGATCAGGAATGATTGCCATGCCTCAGTGAGGCATGGAGTAAGTTTGGCTCAGGTATGAATCCAGGCAAGATCATAATACATCTGAAATGTATTAAAATTGATCAAATTTCAGGGCATCAGCCCATGTGAGCTTGAAACATGGACAGCTGAGTAGGCATACCTTCCTTACCTATGTATCAAGCATACATGCTGCATGAAAATTCAGTTCCTAGAACTAATTAGATTTTAGTATGGAATAGTATATAAAAATTGTTTGCAATATTAAATGATATTAAACTTTCCATTTTTGGAAATGGATGTCTTTACTTGGAATGCATATATCAGATATGCCATAGCCACATAACTGTTTTCCGAATTTTTCTAGTAGCAGTGAGATTGATGTATTTTATGACATATTTATGCCTTCACATCATATCCGGATGTGGCAAAGTTTGCTGTAGCTACGTGTGTATTTGTTTATATTTTGAAATATTAATCTGACATGACATTGATAGTTATATATATTTTATCTCCCTCAGCTCTGTATCTCTTTTTTCACTGTGTGGAAACATTGCTGTTGCAACACGAATGATCATCAACTTAAGGAGGTAGACTGACCACTGGGGATTGGAATGCTATACCTTCACAGGTGACTACATTGACATTACCACATGCAGCATAGACACCCAGCACATTTGGGTCACAACCTCTCAGTATTGCCTCCACAACTCCTGCACTACCTTTATCAACTGCATCAGGTAGCTTCTGCCCCAGCTGCTGGTGCATGTTGGTACCCTCCAGGAGCAGTGCTAGTGGAGGTGGTGATTTCCTCACCTGTCAGGAGCTGACAGGGCTAGTGAAGAACATTATGGAGAGGGACCACAGTGCCTATAGCAACAGAGTAGAGAAAGTCCTGCATTGACTTGCAAAGTCATTGCCCCATTCAACACTGACCCAGGGATCAGTGACAGTAATGACAGTTGTGAGGGTGAGGACTAGATTCTCACTGTGCTCATGCTGGACACAGATCCACCTCTGATGTCCCCTATCTAACCCAGTCATGGTGTCCCCAATCTTTTGTGTCTATCACCATGCCTGTCTGACTTGAATGTCTTGTATGTCTGCGCTTGTTACCTAACCTAACCTACCTACCCTATCCTCTTATTTCTAACCCTTTTCCCCCAATATTCCTTCCTGTGTTTACAAAAAAAATAAAAAAATGGCACCTATCCCAAAAAGAATTATGCCCCACACATAGCTCTGTACTTTGTCTATGTGTATGCTCATCACAATGGATTTGGTCCAGTTGGCCATACAGCAGTATTCAATTTTTGTCACCCAGCCTTGATGTGGTGACTATCCAAATTCATGAAATTTTTGTTATAAGTACACATTTATCTTGTGAAAAAGTGGATAGCTATGGTGCTATCCCACCACCATCCTGCATATTTCCTTATTCTTCCTCCTGAGTCCTACCCTTTGCTTGTCTCTCTATTTTTACCAGTGTCCTGTCAGACACTTTTTCACGTTTAATCTGGTGAAAAAATAGAATCACACATAATACAGATGGCCAGAGGTGACCTATAAAAATTGCTTCAATTCTGCAATTTTTGTCCTCAGTGTTTGTGCAGTGCTGAGTGACACTAAATGGCATTTTCAGTCCTATGGCAAAAATTTTAATTTTACTTTTGACTGCATCAGTGTGGTTATCTTCCCACAAATGTGTTTAGCACTGCTGCACTGTAGTAATACAAGCTGATAACACTATTATGAGACAGTTACTCTAAAATATATTTATTAGGCTGCTGGATGTAATGTACGCCTTATGGGATATTACACTTGTCATTACTATGATGAAACCTGATGACTACATTCTTCCTTGCTTCCATCTATTGTCACTGTCCTTTTAAGTGGGTGCTTTTATGATGTGAAGGATGAGTTCCTATGTTGTGTGCTCAGATATTGCTCAGGTCTGTTTACTGTTTTTTGCATTTTGTCAGGGTTTCAAATCCAGAAGGATGTCAAACATTATTTAATGCTTTTCACATTAGTAGTGTGTGTGTGTGTGTGTGTGTGTGTGTGTGTGTGTGTGTGTGTGTGTGTGACTCTTGGCTACATATGTTATTAACCCACCAATATTCCTCTTATGCCTATTAGTCATGTTTTTACTCTCCTACCACTGCTTGCTCCATATTGGAAACACTTTGTTCTACAGAGCATGACAGAATAATTATGTTGACAAGCCTAAGAGTAGCACACCACAAAGATGGCCAGAAGTGATCCATAAACAAACTATTTCTATGTCTCTGTCCCTGTCTCACAATCTCTCTCTCTTTCCCCCGTCAGTCTCATCACTCATTATCCTCAGCATTTGCACGATACCTGGCACCGAGCAGTAGTTGTAACTCACAGTAAATGGCAATTCATGCTTTATGGCAAAAACTGATGACTTTTTTGCCATCAGCCGCATTAGTCTGTTGCCCTCCACAATGCTGTGCACTATGGAAAAACAGACTGACAGTGTTATGAGGAGACAGTTATTATCATATGTTGAACAGACAGCAAAACTGAATGTACATCATATGAGATGTTTCACTTGTAACTACTGTTATGAAGTATGTTGCATGCAAATGTCCTTACTTTGCAATGTTTCCATAGTTCCTTCAAATATGTGTGTTTTGTCTGATGTTCATCGTGCATACAGCTGCAGTCATAACAGATGGGTTCTCCTGCCGTCAGGCGGTTCCTCGGTCGGCCGAATTCCAAAGTCTTGGTCCGGCGTCGGTTGTTGTCGCTTCTTCCCTGACGTCAGTGCGACAGGGGTATAAAGGAACCAGCCAACGCCTTTTTCTTCAGTCTTTCTTGCCGCGCGGTGCCCGAAGCAGAAGCAGTTCACAAGTGCCAGTCGGCCAGCTCCGGAAATTATGAAAATTTGGATACTGAAGTCTTCTTGAAAGCTAAGTACCCAGTTGGGGAAACTTTTCTTGCCTCAGACCAATGTCAGACAAAGTTAATAATTGTATTTCATGTGGGAAGCAAATACCGCATAAGGATTTCCATTCCCTCTGTATACCTTGTTTAGGCCCAGACCACGATGTCTCGACCTGTCGTTTTTGTGCTACATTTAACAAACGCACTATTAAGCGTCGGGCGGAGTTCGCCCAGCATTATTTTGGAAAAGCATTTAACTATATCATGTCGTCGGACACTCTGACTCCAGTTTTATCTAAAAAATGCAAGGATAAGGACTGACACTCGAGGTCCGCGGCCTCTACCGACACCACAGCAAAGCTGGCTACACGTGATCCGGTTCTCAGCGAGGCGCCTAAGCAGCCCCTGACTACCGACGACACTACCTTGGCGGTGTCTCCTGTGCCCGAGGTCACTGGCTCCTCGGCCCACACCCCGACTACAGATACAGAAGCCACTCTTGGCGTTGGACCTCAAAATGTGGACAGGTCTACCTCCACTCAAGGTGTCTTCAGACCTTCTTCTTCTTTCTCCATCAAGGCTTTCACTAAGTCTAAAGCAGCCATGCACTCTAAGGGACAGGCTACACAGGGCTCATCTCCAGGCTCCATGCCTAAAAAGCAGATGCTTAAAATGGCTGAGGATTTAATTACTCTTATCAGGGGTTCTCAACCCCCACCGGACAAAAGGCCCAGAGTGGAGGAAGAATCCCCCTCCTCTGATCAGGGCTCCATTATTTCAGAGCACTCTGATGATCAGGAACACTCTTACTCCCCTTTTGAAGACTCTGATGCAGAGGAGTCCATTCCTTCTGTATCCCCCCCAGAGGATTACTCATTTGGGGAAACTCTGCATACTTTAAGGGAACACTTCCACTGGGAAGGCCAAGATTATTCTGATTCCAAGAAAAGGCTTAGGGAATTTCTCTTACTACCTCAGCACAGGCCTCTGGCTATACCTCCTGTCTTGGACATCCTAGATGATGTTTACTCGGAGGCATGCCTTAACCCGGACTCTCTGTCTCCAGCCCCAGTTAAGCCTGACAGGTACTACAGGGTTCCTGACTCACACCAATTTCTTTACAAAAGTCATACTGCTGACCCAGAAACCATCTCACAGGGCCCCAAGGGAACTAAGGCCTCCACTGCTAAAAATCCATTACCTTCCGAGAGAGATTCCAGATCCTTAGAAAGGTGGGGAAAAAAGGTATATACCTCGGCTACCTTAACCATGAGGGCTTTAAACTGTCAGTTCCATATGCTAAAATACCAACAGTTTTTGTTATCACAATTGAAAAGTAAAATGTCACAACCTGAACAACCAGACTTAAAGGGGTTGCAGGATTTGATGCATAGTGCAGAACAAGTGGGTAAGCATACCTTACAATGTGGTTTTGATGCTCTAGAGGCTTCATGTAGAGCTGCTGTTACAGGATCAGTCATACGTAGGCATGCCTGGCTAAAGGAACAAACGTTGCCTGATCATGTCAAAGCTAAACTACTAGATGCCCCTCTTCAAAAGGATGTATTATTTGGTGCTAATGCTGAGGAGGTATTAAGGAAAATGGAAGAAATGGCTAAATCAATGCAAACAGTGAAAGAATTTCTACAGGTACAACCCCCACGTTTCAGTAGAAATTGGCCTTCCAAGAATTGGTCCTTTCCAGCCACGGACAGACCCCAAAGAGGTAGATACAGGCGCCCGAGGGGCAGAGGACAATCCCAAGGATCGTTTAGAGGCAGACAATGGCAAGCTCCTGCACAAAGAGATGGTGAGGATAACTCACAATCATTCAGAAAGCAAACCCAATGACTTTCCCCTTTGCATGCCAAACAAGACTCAAATGGCAGCCCCCTTAGGAGGAAAGCTGGCATTATTTTCAAAGAATTGGCATATTGTCACAAAAGACAAATGGATCCTGGACATTATAAACAGAGGCTACAGATTCCATTTTCACACCCTTCCAAAAATGAGAGGCATGCCAAACCTGCCACACAATCAAAGGGCAGAGGCACAAAGGCAAATTACAGAGCTCAGAGACATGAAAGCTATTCAAAAGGTACCTACGCACGAACAAGGCCAAGGTTTTTATTCCAGGCTATGCCTGGTACCAAGAAAGGGAAAAGATTGGAGACCTATTTTGGACCTGTCCATCCTAAACACATTTCTACTTGTACCAAAATTCAAGATGCTCACTCTACAGCAACTTCTTCCCATGTTGGGCAAGGAGTTTTGGCTGGTAACACTGGACCTCAAGGAGGCATACCTGCATGTCCCAATCAGACAAAATTGCAGAAGATACCTCAGATTTCTTGCAGGTTCAACCCATTATCAATTCTCTGCATTGCCCTTTGGCTTATCTACTGCACCCAGAGTATTCACGAAATGCCTGGCATCAGTAATTGCCTACTGCAGACTTCAAGGGATACAAATATACCCTTATTTGGACGACTGCCTGATCCAAGCGGACAGCAAGCACATTCTTCTGAAACATCTGGCTTATGTAATAATGTTGTTGAGCTCTCTGGGATACACAGTCAACAAGAAGAAATCAAGACTAATACCCTCTCGGAAGATAATTTTCCTGGGTGACAACTTGGACACAAACACCCAGATGGCCTACCTCATGCCAGAGAAGCAGGGGTAACTAACTCAATACTTTAAAGCACTAGCAAATTGCACCAGGCTGACTGCAAGGAAAATCCTGCAGGCTCTGGGATTCATGGCATCTTGCATCTTACTAATCCCATGTGCAAGCTGCATATGAGGAAACTTCAATGGTACCTGAAAAACATATGGTCTCAACACAGCCACAGTTTGGAAACAATAATACCACTAATTCCATGTCTGCAAAAGGAATTTCTGTGGTGGACTCAAGCATGCCAAACAAACACAGGTCTTCCATTTAGCAAGCCTCAAGCAAATCAAGTCATCACAACAGACGCCTCGGACTATGCCTGGGGGGCACACATGACAGATTGGTGCATTCAGGGCAAATGGTCCCAAAAAGAAAGGCACCTTCACATCAATCAAAAGGAAATGCTAGCAGTAATAAATGCTATTATAGCTTTCAAGGATCTTCTACAAGCACAGTACTTGCCAGGCAAGGAAAACACGCTGGCAGACAACCTAAGCAGAAATATGACAGATCCACACGAATGGAAGTTGCATCCAAAAGTTTTTACAGAAATAATCCAAGCATGGGGAAGGCCAGACATAGATCTCTTTGCCTCCCACAAAAATCACCAATTGACAAAATTCTGCTCAAGGATTTTCCATCCAAAGGCCTGGAGAGTGGATGCTCTCCATTTTTTTGGACTTCAATGACAGTTTATGCCTTCCCACCTCTTCCTCTGCTGCCCAAAGTTCTATTGAAAACCAGAGCAGACAGACCAAAGATGATCCTCATTGCTCTGGACTGGCCAAGACAACACTGGTACCTACTCCTGAGGAGCCTGACGCATTTCCCACCATGGACTCTGCCTCTAATGCCGCTTCTCCTGACTCAGCACAGCTTCAATACTCTTCACAGCCAGCTAAAAACACTCAGTCTAGCCGCATGGAAGATCCCTTAGCATCACAACAGACCCTACTCTCCAAGGAGGTGCAGGATGTCATTTTGGAGGCCAGAAGGCCGTCAACTAGAAAAGCTTACTCCGCAAAATGGAAATGGTTTTGTGCCTGGAATGAGAAAAGGGGCCAGGATCCTGAGAAACTGAATTTACCTCAAATACTACAGTACTTAGCTGAGCTGCTAAGCAGTGGACTTTCATTCTCCTCCATCAAAATCCATGCCTCAGCCATTTCTGCAGAATACAACACTGATCCACCCTTATTTTCACACCCTCTCTTAAGGCAGTTCCTCAGAGGGGCTAAGAATCTAAGACCACCAAGAAAACAACCAATACCTGCTTGGGATCTCAACTTCATTCTGGAAAAACTGACCTTGCCTCCCTTTGAACCAGCTGCCTCATCAGATTTGCAATATTTGTCCTGGAAAACAGCTTTCCTTCTGGCAATTACCTCAGCTCGTAGAGTTTCAGAACTACAAGCTCTCATGGCTGTGCAGCCTTTCATCATCTTCCATCAGGACAGAGTTTCCTTACGAACCAACCCGTCCTTCATGCCTAAAGTGGTATCCAGGGTAGCTTTGAATCAGGCCATACATTTACCTACCTTCTATCCTAATCCTCAAAACAAAGGGGAGAGACTACTACACTCCTTGGATATCCACAGACAACTTCGTTATTATCTGGACAGAACAAAGCCTTTCAGAAAATCAGAACAGCTGTTTGTGTCCTATGCTGTAGGAGCTCAAGGAAAGCCAATTTCGAAACAGACAATCTCAAAATGGATAGCCCACTGCATACGCTTTTGCTATTCCTTTCATGGCAAAACTGTACCTACAGGCATCAGATCTCACTCCACAAGGGCCACAGCTACCTCTGCAGCCTTCCTCAGAGGAGTTCCTACCAAAGATATTTTGGAAGCAGCCACTTGGAGTTCTGTACATACCTTCTCCAAGCACTACCACCTTCCATTATACTCCAAAACTAGAGCATGCTTTGCCACTGCAGTCTTGCAGGGCATCCTGGCTCCTCCGAGTTCCACCTAGTGCCTACCACCCCTTTCTTAGCTTTGGGATTCTACCCATCTGTTATGACTGCAGCTGTATGCACAATGAACATAGTACAGTTTTGTACCTACCATAAATGTAGATGTTCGAGTGCTAATACAGCTGCAGTCCAGGTTTCCCTCCCTCCTTCCCCTCTTGGGACAGGCCTATAGGCTAACACATCCTCATACAACCTATTGGGGTTTTCATTTATGGTGTATTTGCTTGCAACTACTGTTTTTTGATTACACTGCATTGCATTATTACATAAATTTATGTATTGCCTTCCTTCTGGGGGCACCTGACATCTGGGGCAAGAAAAACTGAAGAAAATGGCGTCGGCTGGTTCCTTTATAGCCCTGTCACACTGACGTCAGGGAAGAAGCGACAACAACCGACGCCGGACCAAGACTTTGGAATTCGGCCGACCGAGGACCTGCCTGACGGCAGGAGAACCCATCTGTTATGACTGCAGCTGTACTAGCACTCGAACATCTACATTTATGGTAGGTACAAAACTGTACTTTTTGGCACCTGATATTTGCCTTCCTTTGTGATGTGATCAGCTATTCATCACATCTGTAGACTGTCAGTGCAGATTAGCAGGGGTCTGATCCCAGCATCAGATCTAGAAATATTGATCATTATAATTTCTCACTAACTTTTGACTTATGGATTCATGCATAGATCTGTGATTCTACTAGCATAAACATGTTTGTTTCCTTATGTGGTTCATTATCAGTCCATAAATGTTCATATCATCCCAGAAATACGTGCAAGATATTTACTACAATCAAGGGTTTATGGGTTAACAAGCATATTATGACACCTACATTTGTTTATTTATTTTATTATTTATTTACTTTTGTTTACTGGGATAGTCCGACTGGGTGGTAGCCCTTTTTCAGAGGAGGCCTTGGGAGAAAAGCTGCAGTACCAATCAAATTAGTTGTTACAAAAATTATACAGTGAACAATAATTGGAGTTTATACAATTTGTAAAATATTTACAGAACAAAGAATTTTAGAGAGAACAATATTTGGAAGATTTTACAAAAACAAAGAACTAGATTAGGTTTTACAAGTGCACAGAAGTAGAAAGAAGCTAGTAGGTGAGTATTTTCCAGAGGAACTGATGAGAAAACATTGAATAAGGTACCCTTTATGTACAGAGGATTGATTGATTTTTTTGTGACATATATTACAGAGGTACTGAATGCATGAGGATAGTTGATCCTGAGAAGATTATAGGTTCTCAGTCTGATCCTGTAAGTACAGGATTCTAGGAAGGACAAACAAGCTAGTAGGGGATGGAAGGTAGTCAGAGAAGACAAGCGAGTAGGAAAAATCTTAGGGATTGGAGTTTAGGGGAAGTGAACTGAATATTATGAAAGTAACAGGGGGGAGTGAGGAGAAGGGGGGAGATACTAATTAGGATAGTCATAATGTATGTTATAGTGTAGCAACTGTAGTACTCAGTGATGTCATACAAACACATACAATTGCATAAGGAGCAGTGTGACATGCATGCTTCATATCTGTGCACAGTCACAATATGATACAGAAAGCATTACCATAACACACATCTGTTTTGGACTGGATAGAATCAGAACTGCTTGGATGTCTACACTCCTACTTTGCACAAAGGTTGGCACAGAGTAGTATAGACCACTGTTAATTCCCATTCTAAGCTCAAAACATCAAAATGTAATTATGAAAGAGTTAATACTTTGCTATCAGTCACTAATGAGCTTGCTAACAGTGCACTTTAGTAAGCAATTTTCACAAAAAGAAAGTAATGTCATTGGCTTGTATTACTTGAGTATGTTATAATGGGCTGTTGTACATATGATAAGATGATTTAACTGTGATGCTGTCTAAACACTAAATAATGTAAATTTACATCTGCACTATGACACATTAGACTTGCAAATGATTTGCAGTCATGTGGAGCCTTTGCATACATGCTATCTCACTCTTGTAATCATAATTCTTCTGTGTTGATTATGTTTGGTATTGTGTACTGCAGACTGTGTAACCTGATTAGTAGGCCGATCAAATACAGCAGGGAACAGATAGTAAGAGTGTCTGTACTGTCACATAGAAATGGCTAAAAAACAGTGTTGTTGTGTACACTTCTACTTAGGAGACACCTTTACAGTGTGAGAGGGTCCCTCATAAATTTCTCACACTTTCATCCAGAACATCTGTTCTATAACACAGTGATGAGGCCATCCTTTCAAATGTGCACTATTTCACTTTTGTAACTAGACTTCTCCTATGGCACCTACTATTGATACTATGATTGTACAACTAGCAGGATAGGTGGTTCAAATCCAACAGTGTGGGACCAGTATGAGTGTGTGTCTGTAGTCCTGTGCAGGACAGACATCGACCACACATCTGATATGAACACTTCTACTCAGGAGAAACATTTAATAGGAAGAGGGCTTCTCATCAATTTCTTCCATTTTTAGCCATAATACCTTCTCAGCAACACACTGATGAGGTCATCCTTTCAAATGTGCATGTTCTTACCTTTGTAATTAGACTTCTGTTGTGGTGCTTGTGGTTGATATTGTGTTCTGTAGATTGCATTATTCAAAAGGTAGGTGGTTTGAATTCAGCATTGATTGCCTACCGTGTATGTGTGTGTGTTTGTGAGTCTAGTACTATGCAGGAATGGTTTCACCCACTTTAGTACATACAACAGTTTTGTTAAACACTAATTTGTCTCAACTTTGTAATAAGTTTTCTCCTGTGGAGTTGGGAAATTACATAATGTTCTCTAGCTTGTGGACTTAGTAAGGAATGGGTTTGAATCTGGTATTTTGAAAGTATTCTATATCATGCAAGATTTTGAGACAAAAAGATTACATTACTTTTTCAGTCAGTTTAAAGCCACATCTATGCCTCTCAGCACTATGATGATATCATGGCTTGAAATAAACTCTGCCTTACAGTTGTAGTAAGAATTCTCCTGTGGCATGTGAAGTTGATACAGTATCTTGTAGCTTTCCACACAGTAACTGAGTAGAATGAGTGTATATGACTTTAATGCTAGGGATTAAAGATGTCCACCACATTTCTAATGTGTAGAACTACATTGGGAGAGGGCTCCTCCATTAGTTTTACCCCAAACAACTGATTTGCACCACAGTCATGATGTCAGGTCTTCAAATATGTTCTTTCTCATAGTTGTGGTAAGACTTTGCATCTGACACATGCAGTTAATACAGTTCTGTAGGTTGTGGACTTACATAAGCAGGTGTTCAATTCCAGCAAAGGGCAACATAATGTGAGTGTAGTGACATGATATATTGACACATATAATATTATATTGATTTATTTCTGTACTTCTTAGATGTAACAAAAGATTTCATGCCATTCAAATAGATATTCTGTGATGTTTGTATTTAGAGTTCTCCTGTGGTGCATGTGGTTAATACTGACTTCTATAGCATGTGTACCCCAATAGAAATTGGTTCTAATCTTAGAACTGTGTATTAGAAAAACAATATGGATGGCCAAGAGTGGCTTACCCAACAAATACTGATATAGCTAAATCTCACTTTTATGAATAGTAACATTGCTGAATAACGTTGATCCCAAAGAATAATTTGTATTAGGCAAATGACCATCAATAGCCTTTCTTAGATCACTGTTTGAGGTATGTTCTTTGTGAAAACTGTCAATTACTGTCTCTTATGGGATTCCAGTTAATACACAACTTTGTAGGGAGTGGAGTATGATAGGCAGGGGTTTAAATCTGGTAATGTATGTCTGTCAGACAATTGTGACAGAAAGGAGTAGCTTAGCCAACAACTGGATATGTGGCACAGTAAGAGGGACACTTTTTATGTACTATACTCCATTTTATGTTAGCCATAACCATTCCAATAGGATATTGATGTAATACCTTCAAGTGTAGTCTTCGTTACACATCAGATATGCTTATTTCTGTGATGTCAATGGATGGTACATCTCTCTCTGAAGTCTGATGTCAGGTATGTTCTCAAGTCTAGCAAGATGTAACTGCTGAGTATGTCAAAGAATGCTCACAGACATTATCTCTTTCCCCCAAAAGACTGCTCTGTATTGCATGACTTAACACAAACTTTTATGTATAAACATTATTATTTTTTTCACAATATAGGGCTTCAAAGGAAACACTGTCTTATTCATCAATTCTTGATCTGTGTCATACTGCAAAATTATCAAAAAGTTTGAGTGGGCCTGTGTTATGATACTTTCTTGTGGTCTTGTATTGGGTAGTTGATGTCATGGTAGTCATCGCTGTACATCCTTATGAGCATAACCAGTATAATGATCTAGTGAATGTGTGCTGTTTAGCACAAAGAGCATTCAGTACTTAATGTTATGTCACAGTTGCTGCCATTTATTTTTCTTTGTAAAAAACAAATAGAATTAGCCTCTGGATGGTGGGCTTTGTCAACATTTATATAATGGGGTCACTGACCTTCATATGAAGGAACATATTAGTTAGAGACCAGTGTACAGTTGATGTATGTGCAGTGTAAATCTTTAACTGAACCTATCATCCTCTTAGGGCAAGAAATCTGGACAAAGCCATAAATAATGGGGGAAATCCCCCAAAATAAGGACAATTTTTAAATATCGCTCTTACAAACTTAGAAAGATGATAGAATAACAGGTTTTGTGTTATCATGAAATTTCTGAAGGGTGTGAAATCTGAAACTCAAATGTTTGCCATTATTTTCTGACTTCAATCTTTAATGATTTGGCAGTGTTCTGCTAGAAAATCACATTTTTATGAAAAATGGACCAAAAATATGAAATAAAAATATAGACATTCTGTGAAAATCTGCACAGTTGAGAGGTATGTCTTCAACAAGTCACTTAGTAATATACTTTAATGTTTCACCTACCTGTGGTTTATGTTACTTTATTGTCATATAGGTATTACTAATGTGGATAAGAGGCTCACTTCATGACTAAATGTCATGTACAGCATGATGCTATACTGCATTCACATATGTACTCCGATAGACTTTTGCATCTTAACATGTATGGTGTGGCAGTTGCTTCGGGAAGGACATATATTACAAGAATTATTACACTCCCACAAATGTATCATACTCAGTTAATTATAAGTTGACAGTTGATGTTTTTCGCCTGAAGCTGATCTCACTCTAACAGTAATACTGACATCTTTGTTTGTTTGGCTTAATTCTTGTCTGGGCCACCTATCCATTTGTGTTATACACATACATATGTACATGCTATGCATGGTGATAAACTGACATTCGTATACACACAACACAGTTGTCAAAGGACTGAATACATGAATTTTACATTGACATATGTGCATGTTAGTATATGTCACATGACCTTACCCCTCATTTTGCAAGAACATCTCACATCCGCTATAGCCAGAGAACTGTATCTCCGGATAGCAGAAGAGTATTCTGTTAATGTGATAGTCAAAGTGACACTTCTGTGTATGTGCCATGTCTTTTTGAATTGCAGTATACACATCCGCAGCATGTATGAACAGTCACACTTTCTGCTATTCACAGCATACATGTTGGTTCCACAAATGCCTTTTTCATCAGTTAATAATGACTGCACAGGTATCCATGATTCTTCTCGGTATTCCCAATTTGTACAGGTGTGTCCATTGCCATTACAACTCTTCATCATTGTTTCCTTCATGCACATAAGGCAGTGAAGGGGTTACAGTTCTTAAACCTGTATGTATGTTGTAACATCAAGCATGTGAATGTAAATGATTTCCTTTGATTACTCGCACAATGTACATTAGAATGGCAGAGTAGGTCCGGACAACTGCAACACTGGCATATCTAGACATTATGTGTCGTGAGCATGTCTCAGAAAATGTACAGTGAAAAGAGTAAAGAATATGTTGTAACTGTTTAAAATATTGCATAATAATACAATTTTAGATTTACATTAGCCCTTTTTGTGGCTGCAAGTGCCAGTAACTGAGAATACAAAGTCCCTTTCTAAAGTGCACAGAGGCAACAGTTTGTGAGTTGATTACATTGTTTTATGTGGTAGGAGAGCACAGCATAGTGCTTGTTAGAATGTATAACTTTCTGGATACAAATCTGGTGTGCACTACCTGCAATAAATACAATATCCCATAATGTATATGCTTTCCTTGCCAACTGTTGTCTCACCTCTGCAGTTTAAATGAATTCTACATGTATAACATTTACTTCCTTTTTGTTACACTGTAGCTGTGTCCTTCTAGTATTCTTTTGTCAACGTTTACATTTTATTATATAGTTATGCCCTTAAGTGGACAGCATTACTTATACAAGTTATCAATAATGTTTATAATTAGTGGTGTTTTTACATTAATCTACTTATATATAAGTACATGTACTCCTTAAGCTCCCCATGTATCTTAATTCTGTACTTCAAGTTGCCATTGCCTTGTGTTGTGCTGCCTGCACATACGCACTTAATGGGGTTGACTCTGTTTACAACCTGTTGTTTATATTTAGTGCTCGAGCCTCTCTGCACCTCAGCTTGGCTGCTAGCAGGTGTTCTGGCCACGAGAAGGTGTTACTTAATATGTAGGCTTGCTTAGCACCTTGCATAGTCGATGGGTACTGCTACTTATCATGCTAACACACGCAAAATGTGTAGGCTTAAAGCAATGTGTAAACACATGTTAATGAGTCCTAAGGTTTGTCCATCAGTTTGTCATTTTCCCAATATTTGAACGCTATATAAAACCTAGAGTAAACATTTTCAGAAATACTGTAAATATTCATTTCATTAACTTTGTATTCTTTTAAAGAAAGGAGTTACAATGTTCAGTGTAGAGTTAATATGTTTAGCTTTACTTGGATTTTGAAAAGAATCACATATATAATTATTTATTACTCATAACATGTCATCATCCATGAAATTTACATATTATTTTTAGTTTCTAACTATTACCATTGTTTTATGTACATATCTTCCATGTTGCTGAGTAAGAATTATCAAGCCATCATATAACATCTTTAAAACTCAAAGCTGTTCCATAAGACATAATATCCAGAAAAAAAAATGATAATGCATTTTCCATGTCCTAATATGGTGAGCTAGAAACATTCTGCATCTACTGGGATACTTTCACTATGAGGTCCCAGAGATTACACTACATCCCCAAACTCTAATCCCTGAATAACATCTACTGAATAAATAAATGTTTAAGTACTTTTTGTAGAGGAACAAGCATCCTGTACCCTTCAGTGTAGGGAGAAAGCCAAGCCCCACCTCCCTAACATATATACCAAATTCATGGTCAAACCAACTTAAAGAGTAGGGGAATTAAACAAAAAGGCATCACTGCTATCACAGCTTGCTGACAATGATTTTCAGTGGAGATGATCAGATCTTCAGAGAACTGAGCATGAGGCAATTGATACTAAAAACTTAAACATCATCCACCAGTCTGGCAACTATACTGGGAAACCAAAGAAAATAAATGTGTATTTCTAGTATGATTTCTGACTGGTATAAGGGCTATATTTTTTTATTGTATATAGTACTTTGGACTACATAATCATTTTAATTTCATTTAATCTATCTTCAAATGCAAATAAGAATGGATTCCAATGTGAAATTAGCTTGGTAAAATATTTAATAATATTATTGTAGTTAGTTTGAATAATACTCAGCAATTAACAACACAATATTAATTTCTAGATATTTTATTTATGATTCTAGATGTACAGGTAACTGCTAATGATAAAGCCATCTATTTGTTCATTAGCATAATTTTAATTGTGTATGTATGTTTTAGAAAATTTAAAATATTTAATCAGACATCTAAAAAAGTAAAGCATTTTTCTGTCAGTATTAACATATAATAAGCATGTGCTTTCACATTCATACTTCTACTGTAGTCTGTGTCACTTTGCTCCTTGTTTGCCTTCAGTTTTTCCCAGCATTACTAGCAATTACTATTAGGAAATCATGTCTTTGTATTATGTGGCTAAGGTATACGTGTTTTAGTTTTATTATCAGACCTTCCAAAGAACAGTGTGATTTGATCTTTCTGAACTCTACAGAATTCTCAAATGTTTTCTCCAACAGCACTGTTTAGAAGCATTGATTTTTTTCGGCCTTAGTCTATGTCCAGTTCTTACAGTGATTTACTACTGGGAAAAACATAAATTTTACTATATGGATATTTACTGACAATGTGATGTCTTTGCCCTTTAAAATGTTATAAAGACTTACAATAGCTTTCTTTTAAAAATTCGAGTTTTTCATTTCATGGATGCAGTTGCTGTCTGTATAAATTTGAAGTCCTGGAAGAAAAATCTGTAACTGCTTCCAATTCTTTCCTGTCTATATACAAAGAATTGCTAGGGCCAGATGAGATCATTTTAGTTTTTTTTTTTTGAGCCAAAAGTTAGCTTTTGTGCTTTGTATTTTCACCTTCATCAACAAACTCTTAAGTTCTTCTGTATGTTCAGCCAGTTGTGTGATGTAACATCTGCATATCTGAGTTTGTTAATATTTCTCCAAGCAATTTTGATTGCAGCATCTGAACTGTCTAACCTAGCATTTCTATGGTACATTCAGCATACAAATTAGATAAACGAGAAAGTTTACAACCTTGTCCTACTTATTTCCCGATCTTGAATCAGTTTTTTTCCACATTTTGCTCTAACTGCTCTTTCTTGCTCTGCATACAGATTCCCCAGGATGCATTTAAGGTAACCATTATCCCCACTTTTCTAAGAATTTGCAACAGTTTGTTATGGTCCATATAGCCAGAGGCTTTAGAGTAGTCAATAAAGCAAAAATAAATATTTTGTCAGAAACTATCATGCTTTCTGCTTTGTCTACCTTTTGTTAGCATTTAATCATTAGTGCCTCTGCCACTTCTAAAACCAGCTTGTACAGCTGTAAGTTCTTGCTCCTTACCTTGCTGAAGTCTAGCTTCTAGTCTCGTAAGCAATACCTTGCTAGCATGTGGAAGAAGATCAACTGTTTGATAATTCCAGCAAACTTTTGTATTGTCCTTTTGGGACTGGAATATAAACTGACCCTTTCCAATTTAATGGTCATGTTCATACTTTCCAGATTTGCTGGCAAACCCCAAGCAGCACTGTAGCAGCATCATTTTGCAAGACTTTAAGAAGTTCAGATGGAATTCCATCACTTCTTGTGGCTTTGTCATTAGCAAGACTTTCTGGGGGCCCACTTAACTTCATTGTCCAGAATTTTGGATTCTATATCAGAAAGTATACCATCATATGTATCAGTGATGCTAGGTTCCAATGCCACAAGCGTTTGTCCATAGTTCATGTACTCTGACCACTAGGTCTAATCTCTTAAATCTATTCCTCACTTCTACTACATAGACACTTGAAGTATCATTAACTTTGCAACTCAATAGTCTAGAGGCTTTCCTTGTTTTCTTTACTTTAATTATAGATTTTGCAATAAGACGATGATGTTGTAAGCCACAATCATCTCCAGGTCTTCATTTTGCTGACTGTATAGAACTCTTGCAGTTCTGACTACAAATTATATATAAAGTCTGATTTCAGTATGGAACAACTGATGACACATGTAGAAAGCTGTCTCTTATGGTGAGAACGTTTACTATGATCAATGTATTATCTTGGCATAACATTTTATTAGTCTGTTTTCCACTTTATTTCATACCTGCTCATTACTCCAGCTGTACTTTGACTACCAACTATAGTATTTCAGCCACTTATGATGACTGTAACATAGTTTTGCTGTTATTAACAGAAGTTGCTGCAGATCCAATTAAAAGTGGTTACCCTCCTCCTCTTCAGCATCTGTAGCTGGAACATAAACTTGTGTCACTGTAATGTTGAATGGCTTACCTTGTATTCTGATTGAGATCATTATGTTCACACTCTGAGATATAGATTTATACTCTTAAGTATGTATGTACCATTTGCTCTGTGTCTGTGCATGGTAATCTGTGTACTTATTAATAAGAGGGGGCTATTTTATGTGAAATAACACAAGAGAAAAATTCACAAAGCAAACACGTGTAAGCTAGGATTTATATTAATACTTTCTAATATGCCTTATTTATTTTTAGATTTTAAATGATTCCTTTTTAATTTCTTCTGCAACGGGGGTGGGGGTGGGGCATTCACCTGCTGAGTCTGACCTAACCCTATTGTAGAAGTTTTCGTGTCTTAAGGATTCTTCACTTTCATTTTTTCCAGTCCTGGCACCAGTGCACATACCAGGATTGGGCACTTTTTTATCCTAGGACTTGTGCACCCAGCTGTCTTTTTTTTATTTTAGCCTACCTCTGTCCATGATATATGCTGCATAAAATACAGTCTCTATATCAGTGTCATCTTGGTGAGATTTTGTGAGAAGGGTCCACCACATGAAAGCACAAACCAAAACTTGAGGATGAATTCAGTTCTAGCAGTACTATTCTCCTTCCCTTACTGATTTGATCTTTCTCCACTTGGATCCCTGTTGTTCCCAATAGGAGTTTTCCTTTTATGCTTCTCCTTCTCTTACTGATTTGATCTTTCTCCACTTGGATCCCTGTTGTTCCCAGTAGGAGTTTTCCTTTTATGCTTCTCCTTCCCTTACTGATTTGATCTTTCTCCACTTGGATCCCTGTTGTTCCCAGTAGGAGTTTTCCTTTTATGCTTCTCCTTCCCTTACTGATTTGATCTTTCTCCACTTGGATCCCTGTTGTTCCCAGTAGGAGTTTTCCTTTTATGCTTCTCCTTCCCTTACTGATTTGATCTTTCTCCACTTGGATCCCTGTTGTTCCCAGTAGGAGTTTTCCTTTTATGCTTCTCCTTCTCTTACTGATTTGATCTTTCTCCACTTGGATCCCTGTTGTACCCAGTAGGAGTTTTCCTTTTATGCTATAGTCATATCTCATAGTAAACTTATACCTTTTAATCACCAAGTTGATGTACTATGAAATGAGTAAAAATCTGTCAAAGCAAATTTCTCTGCTCTGTAATCAACCAAATGTATTTGCTACAACATGAAAATGAATACATTAAACATGCATGTTATATCAAATTCCTCTTCTATTTTCAAATTCTCTTACTTCTGTTCTATTAATATTACATATCAGGAAAGAATGTGATAGTTTTCCTTTTCTTTTTAAGATCCCATCCTTAGAAACTGCATTTCTTATTATTCTACTTAATATTCCATCCTTATCAACGAAGTTACTAGGGTAATAACAAAAAAGTATGAACATGACCTGGATACACTCCAAAAAGAATTATTTATTCACAAATAAAGTAAGCACTTTCGTACAGGATAGTACCTGTAGTTCTTCAGATAAGACAAGACAGTACTGAATGCAAGACCTTATATACACTCTCCCAGAATGTAAATCTAATAAGCTCTATCACATGGTCAATTAAACATTAATTACATTAAATAAAAGAGCTAGCTTGGAATGTTTTTTGTTTTGCTTTCGGCTTTTCCCGGTTAGGGGTCGCCACAGCGGAACTCCGGTCCGCTAATGATTGGCAGTAGACTTTCACAAATGCTGAGGTGCCAGCTCGATGTTCAACCTTCAGTGAAGGCACACCCATTTACACATGTCTTTTGAACACCCACCCAACTGCGGGGAGGACATGCAGACTCCACACAGAAGGCACTCCCCGCACTCCAGCCGAGAATCGAACGGGAGAACCTCTTGCTGTGAGGCAACAACGCTATTGCTGCACCACCGCGGATAACCAAAAGAGCTAACTTGGAATAATATGGTGCATAAGGTTGTTTTTATCAGTCATTTTTATCCATTTTTATGTATGTCTTATCTAATGTATTAATATTTATTTATTTTTTCAGTCTGATAATTGTTATTTAACATTTTACCAGGTGTTAGTGGCTACTTTTCCAACATACTTCTAATGTACACTTCTGAAGTATTTTGAAATGTATTTTTCAATATATTTTCTAATGATTTTCTTACATTATTCCAAAAGAGCTAGCTTGGAATAATGTAAGAAAATCATTAGAAAATACATTGAAAAATATATTTCAAAATACTTCAGAAGTATACATTAGAAGTATGTTGGAAAAGTAGCCACTAACACCTGGTAAAATGTTAAATAATTATCAGACTGAAAAATAAATAAATATTAATAAATTAGATAAGAAATACATAAAAATGGATAAAAATGACTGTTAAAAACAATGTTATGCACCATAAGGATGTTAAAAATTCATCTATTTGAATATAAATACCTTGTACAAATGGTAACATAGATGGATGCACAAAATAAACAATTTAAGCTATCTAAAATTCTGAAAAAAAAAAAAAAAATATATATATATATATATATATATATATATATATATATATATATATATATATACACCAAGGAAAATGAAGGCGTTTATCTTATAAGGCTCCTCGGTTTAAGTATGCAAGCTATGGAGCACATTTCATTAATCCCTGGGTGCCTAAATGCATCACATCTTAGCTGCCACAACAATTCACATTTCTCCAATCTCAGAGAGGTAGGACCACCTCTAATATTTGTGTCAACTGTATCAATAACTCTGAATTCAAAAAAGTTACTAGAGTATCGACCTGGAGGTCATTTCAAGCCTTTCATCCCAATGTAATGCCATAGATACTTTAGTCATCACCCAGGATTGTATTTAGTAATGACTGCCCATGCCCAGGAGGGTTGTAGGCACTATCCCTGGTAAGAAGTTATGCTGCCTCATCCACTTGTCCAGGTTCCTTTTGAACAGTGCCATAGAGGTGCGCTGTTTCACATGAATTGGCAGCCTATTCCAAAGACACGGCAGTCTCTGGGAGACAAATTTATCCCTCCAGCATGTCCTAGTCAAGTCGCAGGCCATATTTAAATCCCTGGAATGGGTAGCTGTAGTCCCATTTGATTTATGGATGAAAATTCATTAGGTTTAGGTCGGAGATTGCTCTGTAAGCCAGGCTTAAGTCTCCCCTAAGAAATCTATATGATAGTAACAGGGACTTTAGTCGGTCTGTGTAAGGCATGTGCTGGATGGAGTCCATTCATCTTCTTTGTTAGAAACTCTTACGTCTCTCCAGTTGCTGCAGGTACTTTGCAGGGTACATGCTGAAAGGGCATTGCAGTCAATTATGGGCCTGATTAGTGACGAGTATAGAGGGGTTATAATCTTCTTTGCTGTAGATGCAATGCCATTGCTAATCAAGTATGTTGTGTAGAAAGTCTTCCTTACTACAGTAAACACATGGTGAGTAAAGTTAAGCTTGCAGTCTACTTGTGACCCCAGATCTCTTACCATTTTCTTAGGTGCACAGGGTATTGTTGTTAATTTGACAGTGTAAAGGAGCATTGTTTTTACCGAAGGGAATGATGATGCATTCATTCAGTTTGAGACCATGACTAAGACACCAGTTACTGATCTGCATAAGACCCTCCTGAAGTATACTGACATTTGGGGATTCAATAATTACACCACTTTGGCAGTCATCCACAAACTTGGTCAGCCACAGGCCATTAGCTGAACTTCTGAAAAGTATATACCAAACAGTAGAGGGTCCAGCACTGACCCTTGTGGCACCCCGCTGGTGAAAGGTCTGCTGGTTGATGTGGAGTCACCCACTTTGATAGTATGTGATGTGTTTATGATCCAGTTGGCAACCCATCTTAACAACAAAAGGGTTTACATTCAGTTTGCTAGGTTTATCAGTAATATCTGAGTGTGGGATTATGTCAAAGACTTTTGCCAAGTCAAGGCATGCTGTGTGCACAGATTTGCTCTCTTCAAAGGTCCTGGTCAGATTTTCAAACCCTTGACGAAGCTAGATTGGGTTGGATCCAGGGTTTGGAAGTTGCCTATGTCTTTATTTATGAGGTCCATGACGATATATTCCATGGATTTTCAGATATGCATACCTCTCAACCTCTTAGAACAAGAAATCTGGACATAGCCATAAATAAAAGTGGGACAAAGGCCCAAAAGTAGGGACAATTTTTAAATATTGGTCTTACAAACTTAGAACATTGGTAGAATAACAGCATGAATTTTCTGAAGGTTATGAAGCCTGAAACTCAAATGTCTGTCATTATTTTCAAACTTCAGTCTTTAATGATTTGCCACTAACTTGCTAGAAAACCACAATTTTATGAAAAATAGACCAAAAATTTGAGGCCAAAATCTGGGCATTCTGCAAAAATCTCTACAATTGAGAGGTATGTAGATGACACTGGAAAGACTTATGGGTTTATAATTGCCTGGGTCTGTTGCTAAGCCATCTTTGTGGCAAGCAAATGAGTATGCTGTTCTCCATTCTGCAGGAACAAAGCCTGTGGTTAGGGTTTGTTAGAAACTATATCTGACTCTTATTATTTTTTGTAGAAATATTATATAATGTATTTTATGCATGCTGTTATATAACCCAAATGTACATTTACATGTTTTTACATACTAGTGGTTATGTATCTATTACAATATAGTTTTTTATTATCTGCCGCAGTGGTGCAGTGCTTAGCATTGTCGCCTCACAGCAAGAGGTTCTCCCTTTCAATTCTCGGCTGGAGCGCCTTCTCTGTGGAGTCTGCATGTCCTCCCTGTGGTCGAGTGATGTTAAAGACATGCAGGTAGGTGCATGCGTGTATGGGTGTGCCTTCTTTGAAGGCTGGGTGTCGGGCTGGCAACTCGGCAATGTAAAAATCCACTGCCAATCATTAGCGGACTGGAGTTCTGCTGTGGCGACCTCTAACCGGGAAAAGCCGAAAGACATTACTATAATATAGTTTTTTATTATATAAAACTGGGACCAGTAAAAACCTACTGACATATGCCTCATCTAGGACTCCCCTCTCTCTCTTTGGACTTATTCACTCAGGGGTGGTACTTATTTCTGTCATATTTTTTTTATGTATGTTTATGTTTTGGTAGTATAAACAAAGAATTCATCAAAAACATAAGTTGTAGCAAAGCAATTAACATGTTTTCTGTCTTTACTGGTAAGTCACACTATACTTAAAGTACATAGAGGTAGTTAGTTAAGCAGTCTTTGCTATCTTCTCTCTTCTTTTTTGTCTGCCATTACATTTAGTCACTGCTTTCATTTTATTCTTCTTCTTCCCAGGTTTCAGTCATCATTCCTTCTATTTTAACACTTTTTTTTCAAATATTACTTAACTCATTACATCTGAGTGACGCCAGGTGCATCTACAGTTATCTTCTACTGATGCCTCTATGCGTCATATTGCTTTTTCATATTTGTATCAATAATTCCAAAACAATTATATGTACAAAGTTTTAAAAATTTTAATCTTAAAGCTTAAACAGTAGTAAAATCAACTGCATTAATATTTTACCTCTGTCTAGTGCAGGTAAATAGATATTAACTGTTGTTTCTATGATATTAATTTATACATATATAATTTTCACATTTTTCTAACTATCTCAACAGCTGAGTAACACAGACAGAACTCATTAGCTTCATATGAAAGCACTCAGCTAGATTAATTAAATGCTGCTGACAGTATGTGTGTAACTTGAGTGGTTGCAGAGATATTGTAATAGTTACTGTGTTTACTGTGACTTATACAATTTGGTTTAAGATCTAGAACCTAACGAATACTACCACTATAGAAATAGTTTGTGCTGAAGAGTTCACCACTCATACTACTTTGATAATCCTTATGATTCCAGAGATATGAACATTTGTTTGAAATGTGAGGACACAATTTGATTCTGTGAAAAGGCTTAGGCTCCGCCCGTTGGAAACTACAGTACAAACTTCCTGAACTTCATTGGAGTGAATGAGTTAAGCCATAGGCGAGCATACTTTGATACAAAAGAAAAGAAACCATGTTAACCTACTCCCAGTTGGAAACATTGTACAGCACGTGTATTTTTTTGTATAATTATTATCATGGCCGGCCTTAGGCATAGGCGAACTAGGCGGCTGCCTAGGGCGCCATACAGGCCGGATTCATAAAGGGTGCAATTTTTATTTATTCATCTATTGAAGATGTCCCATCTGTAAAGTTTGTGCTCCTCTCGGTGCCCTGTCTCTGAGTCCATACTTGCTGTACTGTTGCATATGCAGCAGCGCCATCCTCCCACTTTCGGGATTAATCGATACATAGATGTCCCATCCGTAAAGTTTGTGCTCCCCTCAGTGCCCCATCTCTGAGTCCGTACTTGCTGTTTGCTGTACTGTTGCATATGCGGCACCCTCCTCCCACTTCTGGGATTAATCAGATACAGGTTTACATAGATTTGCAAAAAAAAAAAAAAAAAAAAGCGAAACTGGAGTAGAAAGGAATACCCGTCTGTAAATCTAGCTGACGGTGGGCGTGTGCAGGACTCTACACTTGTGTTCCTGTTTAGGCACCATAATATAGGCTTATTGAGCGTTAAACAACATCTTGGAGATGGATATATTGTCAGTGCATGTACTTGTGTCCTTGCCTTCTACTAGTGTTTATAAAAGCCGTTTTCTGTAGGGAGTAGGGGGTGTGCTTGTAAGAAAATAAATGCATTTCACGTGTCAACATAGTTTTGAAATGTTGGCACCATCACACAAAAGTACACAGAGCTTTTTCTGCAAATGAGCTTTTGTGAATTAACTTGGTAACATTGAATGTATAATGCAAGGGATATAGCTTTTAAAATGTATTTGCATAATAACAGTTTCTGTGCATTTTAGCTTAAAAATGTTACTATAAAATGTTTTTGGCTTTATTTGTAATCTTGGTAATAGTTATTGATTCCACAACCTGTGTATACTGTGCCAGCATTGCATTTTAAAACAATTCATAGGCAGAAAGAATGTCAGGAAAAGTACTTTAATCAAGCGCCAAGTCGGGAATGGGATTCCAGAGTCTAATGGGGATGTCTGAGTTACTTCAGTCATAAAAGAAACATTAATTGAAGGAAACTGTTTACCTAGTTGTTTTTGTTAATTTGCCCTGTGTAGTGTTGTATCCACCCAAGATTTCTTTTTTTTTTTTGGGGGGGGGGGGGGACCAGGTGGTTAAGTAGACAGGGTGGAGTTGTTTGACAGGTATGAAAATAAACCAAGATGTATTTAGCAGCATGTAATTGCATACTTTCACCTGTCCCCAACTTTCAGGGACCACCCTTTGACTCTCATTTTAGCTCTGTCCCTCTTCTCCTAAAACTAGTAACTTTTGGAGAAAACGTGATGAGTTACACACTTAATAACAATAATTAGTCACAGACTTCTTTAGAGCACAAAATATATATTAATTCACATTCTGTTATTTTGTCAGTGTATTAGGTTAGTAGTACTAATGTCGCTGAATATTTCTATATTTTTCTTGGATTCATTTTGAGCTATGTGTCGTTATTCTGTGGCTATAGCAGTACAAATACAGAAAATGATTGTAATGGTTATGTTGGTCTAGTTGGTCACTATTTCTTTAATTAAAAATGAGATTAAAATCATAGTACACAGCCAGAAAGGTGAGCTGTTTCTTATTGTACAGAATGAATATGTGCAGTCTTTTGGATACTAACTAGACCCTTACAAGTTGTAAATGAAGTGGGTATGTAGGAGTAAATCAGGTTGGAAAAGAGGAACAATCCTTTAAAATAGGAACAGTTTAGAGTTCTGTGTGTGGTATCCTTAAACATGACATACAATATGAAATAAATTAGCAAATTCAGAAATAACACATTTTCTTATTGTGTAGATTATATGAAGCCTTGTTAGTAAAGCAGGTGACTTATCAGTATCAGTCTAAAGGTCTTGAGTTTGATTCTTACATAAGGCAGTTTGAAATTTTAAAAGTCTGGATAGCTCAGTCTGTAGAGCATCTGACTTTTAATCTATGGGTCCAGGGTACAAGTTCCTGTTTGGACACTATTAAGTTTGTTTTGCCAGTTGGTACAGAGGTTAACGTTTTGAGCTTTAGTTGCAGCGTTACAAGGTTTGATTGCCTTAGCCTTCATTTGCTTACCATGTGACCTTGAGGAGGTCACTTAACAAATAGGTAATCTGTTTTTTTTTTTGGCACTAGACCCTTACAAGAGGTGAATAGCAACATTTGTGCTCATAGTTAAATAATGTGTGTACCCTTAACCATGCCAAACTTTAAGGAAATAAATACATTTAGGAGAAACAAGCCTAAATCTGAAGCCAAAAATCATAGTGCTATGCTAAAATGATAGAAACTGAGAGGTGTGTTGCACACAGACACAAGGCCTATATTGTCCCCTGGCCTCATCCATATATATACTCTTCATGGCACCTAACAGTCACAGTGTAAAAGTAACTGCCCTTTGCCTACACAGGGATATTGACTCCCCAGACTCCCCATGTACTCCACACTCTGATTATGCTATACACGTATATGGCTGGATTAGGAAGAAGATGAAAGAAGTTGTGACACTGCCAGCCCAGCTATCTGGAATTTTGTAAATAATTCTATGTTATCTGTGAATATTGATATGATTTATACAGAACTATATGTTATGTACTGAGCTTCAAGGATGTACCCACAACATACCCTGATGGAACACAGCAGATTAACTTAGAAAACTTCAAGAAAATAAGTTGTAATTAAATGCTTTACGGTGTTCTATAAAAGTTAGTTTTAATGCAGCAAGGAGACAGGATGTCTAGAGCTAGACATTTTTTCTATTGTCTTGGAGAGAAGTAGTTACTAGGTTTAAAATGTAAAATGTGTTTTATTGCTTTATGACTTCCTGGCAGCTGCACAGATCTGAGAGATATGTACTTCTCACACAAAGATGTGAAAATTCTGTTAAGTTTCTCTTTAGCCTGGAAACTGAATCAAGTGACAAAGAGTGATGTCATCCAAGCTAACCCAGCAGTAATATTTGATACTGATTTAAGAACTCTCTCAGAGAGACACTGTGCATTTTGTATTTTGTCTTTACCTGGAAACATCCACTCATCATCACATCTGCACTTCTCTGTAACTCAGATTCAGGGCATACCATCTCTCTTAGATATAGATAGGAATATAATAAAGATTAGTTTAGATGTTTTCTGTATTTATTTGAGACTGCCCTGCAATGTTGTTTTAAAATATTTCCTGTGATTTTGAACTCTGAAGATACTGTATTGATTGAGTATTGTCTTGTTCTTTTATTTATTATTAAATATATTTAAACCTATATTTGTGGCTGATATTTGTGAGACATATTTAAGCTCTTAGAGTATTTGCATATGTATTGGTGACACTGTACAGGCCACTCCTAAATAGCCTTGCTCTTGGTCAAAAATACCATTTGGATTAATAGTTACATTACACAGTAGGATTGGACATCCTTTGTAAGGGCCCTTTAGTAGCTGACAAGATGAGGTTGGTGACCGTGAAAACTACCTTATAGTCTAGGAAGAAGGGGCATAGCTAGTAAACCTGTCCCAGCCTTCCCCAGGTGTCAGTGTGTGTCTGTGTGTGTCTGCTTGTATAGAAACCAAAGCTCAAAGTGTGCGTGTGTGTCAGCTACTTGGGCAGGGACACAAAGCACTGGTTGGACAGAGAGGGGGCTGAAGGTCTTGGCTTGGCCCCTCAGCTGAGATCTTAGCCCTATAGCTGTGCTAGTGGGGAGTCGTGTTGGGGATCTGGAGAAAGAGGCAGAAACCAGACCCAGACTGACTGTGATCTCTGTGTGCTCTTAAGGGAAACTGTACTTTACTATGTGTATACTTGTCATCCTCCCGTTGTGTATGCCCCTCACTGTTGCCAGTGGTGAGGATTGAGGCTCATTGATTACTGGGCCAGTGCACAGGCATCACAGAAGTAATTAGCACAGTTATATAATTCAGATTCTGTCTTGTACCCCCTCCCCCAGGGCCTTCTCTTTCCAGCCCTGATGCTGGATTTTGAGGAAAGTGAAAGAAAGCAGGGTTAGGGACCATGTTTCAGTTTGTTGCATTTGCATGAAATCGCTGTGTGCTCAAGTGTCCCTGGGCTCTAATTTTGGCATGCATTTTCTGTCAGATATAATCTGTCAAAATGTTCTATGGTCATCAGCTGCTGTCTGAATTTCAAGATTTCATATCTATCAGAAAATGCTTGCTAATGTAAAAATAGTATGATAGTTTAACTACATTACAAAGTATATTTTCTTCCTGTAGTATGACAGTGTTTTACTGATTTTCATGCATTTAAATAATTGAAGGAAATAACTGGAGTGGCTTTCATGGGGAGTGACCTACATGTGGGTGTGGCTCAAGCAGGGGTGTTTTATGAGTATGGTGTGGGTGGGGCTTAAAGGGCGCCAGACCACTACTTTGCCTAGGGTGCCATTTCAGCTAAGGCCGGCCCTGATTATTATCAATTCCTGCCTTCCCTTAAACCTGACTCCTCCTCTGAAACAGTATTCTGCACGTATTGTTCCCACAGTTTCCATTGTTTGTGTAATTTGCTCCTACCCTTTTCTAAAGATCCCACATCTAGTTATTTTATATGGTATAGACCTTGATTTTCATTTACTATTACTTGCTTAACAAGGGCTAACTGTGTCTAGGTAATTCAGATCCTCTACCCCAGCTAAAAAAAAAAAATGTTCTTAGTTATACCCATTTGCTCACCCAATATTTAAGCCTGCCTACTTATTATACTCCAAAAACATTTGTTCCCACTTACTTCTTTCTTCCCCATCATACATCCAACTTTTGCCAGCTACCTGAGCAAAAATTCTTTGGAGTCTGCTTGGGGTATAAAAATACCTATGCAACCACTTTCAAGCAATACATTTTCTAGACTTTATTGCATATTCGGGAGCCATAGAAATGTCCTCCCATTGTTTCCTTGTGAACTGCTTATCCAGTCTCTTTTCCCAATATTTTTTAACCTCCTCTGATTGATTCCTGTAGTTATTGTGCAATATTTTATATGCCCTACTAATTATGCCTTTTTTAACAGCATCGTCTGTTCTAGATGCAATTAAAAAAACTCTACCAGAGCAGTTCTTTCACTTAGGTTCATAGGTGTGTACTAGGCTAATGGCCCTGGAGCCTTTACAAGCCTAGCCCATAGGATTACCCTGCATGGGATTCCCTTATCCTATTCTCTTTGCCTATATTCTGATATCAATCCCTGAATCTCTAGCCTGCAGCCCAAATATCTTGTCATCATTTAGTCTTTTTTAGCCCTTTTCTTACTTTTTTTTATCATTCACAGCAAAGGAGAAGCTAATTTGTTTAGTCATACGTAAATAAGTTTTAATTTCGTGTACATTTATAATTATAAATTATTTCTTAGTTATGTATTATTTAACTAAATAATCAGTCAACTATCACTGAACGTTATTTAACTTATGTTTATGATTTTCTACTGTAATCTTAAAGCGAATAACAGTATCTTTTAGTTTTCTATTATAATATAGTCAGTATATTTATCATGTAGCTGCATTATGTAAGTTACTTAACCCTTTGAACATTAATTAGATTCCAAAATCTAGCAATGTTAGCTTATCCTGTTAGCTTTTCAAGTAAATGCTGATTTTGTATGAACTGTTTCTTTACACTTATTCTGTTATCTATTCGTGTAAATTATGGTTTTATATTAAACAGTTTTTTTATGCTTATAAGTAATGTTCTGTGTCTATGACATCAATGACAGATTGCAACATAAATGATGTCATAACTGAGCAACACTTTCTCCAGGACGAAATAAAGACTTCTACTTTCCATTCTGTATTAAGAGCTATCAAAAATATGAATAATGAGGAAGCAGCATTACTTGGTTATTATCACCGCAGAAGTAAAAGGAAAATATTAGCTCTCATTTGGGACTCACAACAAAGTGCTGGTATCACTACTGTTGGACTAACATGAGCCTCTAGGCAGACTGTATAGACAAAAGGGCTTCTCTGCATCAGACTTCACAATGCATGTATGTCCAGAAGGGGTATTTTGGATGTCTGTGCCTCATGAGTGGGAGCTTCCATCAGCATGTGTGATTTCAGTACTAGTAATAGTAATATTTTTGAGTTATGAAATGTTACTTTCTGTTTTCCTCCGTGTCTGTGGTATGTCTTTGAATAACAAATTATGCCTACAGTTTAAGAAAGTTGCCAGATTTCTTAAAAACCTGTCATAATAACTCACTCTCTCTCTCTCTCTCTCTCTCTATATATATATATATATATATATATATATATATATTCTAATATGCCTCCAGCTCAGTAATATTGGTTGAAGGTTGAAAATCCATGGTGGGTTTTACTTTATGTTCTGAGTGACATAAACCATGTGTATGTGCTACATGTCCCAAGTATTATACTTTTGTTAATTGTCAAGAATATGTAAACCTAGTAATGGTTATAATAAAAAATATCAGAATAGAACAAAAGAAAAATCAGATAATTTATGGAAAATATATGCAGTTATAATTTATGATTTGTTAGCAGAAGAAGTAAAACAAACTATTAAGTTCTATTGGACTTCTTTGTTTAAATATAGGGACTTGGTATATATACTTGACATAAATTTAAACTTCTCATTTAGAAGGGGTAAAAATATTAAGGACATGTTAGTCCATGCTAGATTCATAAGACCTAGTATAAGTCTGAGTTATAATCCTGATTATAATATGTCAATATATAAGTAGGACATTTCAGTGCATTAATGGATTATATTTTCAACATAATGCTAAGTTTTCATGTCATACAGAAAGTATTGTGTATGCATTGGGATGCCCATGTGAAATGTTTTATATAGGTAAAAGTAAAAGGGCATTTAAAACCAGGATGCAGGAACATGTCAGAGATATCAGAAATGAGAAAATAGAGAGCCCACTTGCAATGCATTTTAAAAAACATCCCAATAGTAACCCATGAGGCTTATTGGGAACAGCAATGTAAAGAAAAAACTTTTATATAAAGAAACTTTTTTCATATTGAAATATAGCTCTTTAGCCCCTATGGGCATTAATATAGAATGCAATTGGAAAGTTTTTATATGAATTTTGTATTTGAAATGTTTTAATTAGTTAATTAATGTTTAAATGATTGATGATTTATTGATTAATTGATTTATATTATTGTATAAATATCTGTTGCATTTTCTGTGTATGTATTTTCCTTAGAAGGCTATGGCCGAGATGCTAGAGGTTGGATTAAATATTTATTGTGGAAGATCCCGGCTTTTGGTCGTTTATATCTTGGATTTTACTTTTGTTTTTTTTATTTTATTTGTTGTGAAGTATTGTACTTTTGTTGCATGAAGTACATTTAATTTTTTTTAATTTGTAGATCAGTATCATCTAATCTTTTCAGAATGTCATCTAAATTCTGCAAACATTCCCCAGCAATTATGATATTATTGAGATAAATTGCAAAGTGTACCACTCCTTGAGAAATCAGTTTCTGAAATCCTTTAAACAATTAACAGATATGGATGATACTCCACAAGGTAATCTAATACATGTATTGGTCGAATGTTTCCTAGATTGATCATCCATTGCATTTGTTGCTAATTTTGAAAACTTCTGTCCCTCTTCCAGCAGTGAAGCTAAGACTTTCACTCAAGGAATGGGCTAATAATGCTCCAGACATGATGCTTGGGATCAGTTTATCTGTAATCTCCACACATTGTTATTGCTCCATTGAGTTTGACATATATACAGTGAGAGAAGCATATTCTAAAAATTCCACAGAGTTGTGATGTCGCTTTTTAATTTATTTTTTATCTCCCACATATTATGTATGGAATTGACATGTGTCTCAATAACCTAGGATTCACTCTGCTGGAACATGGATAGTACATAAAGTCCCCTTTGTCATATCCAGTTCTTTTGTATGCAATTAGCTTTTTTAAAGATTTAAATCTTTCTTCCAGAAAGCTTCTCCCAAACAAGTTTGGTCCTGTACTTAAACTACTAACAAAGTTAAGGTTTCCACTTATTCTATAAATGTACCGTTTACATTAGCAGCACCCTCTGTTTTGTATATACCTCTTTATTACTTTTTAATGCAATGAGTTGGTTTCAGATGTAGATTATTTAATTTTGTTTTTCTTTCCTTTCATTATAGCAGCACTGCTATCACCAACGTCAGCATTTGCAAGTTTTCTTTGTAGTTTCTTTTCCATAATGAAAGATTTTACTTTCTTTAGCTATTCACCTTACAAACTTTATATCAAGTTTTTGTTCTCATTCTTTATGTTACCTTCTTCAGCATACATATTATATGGCCCCTAAGTATTAATTTTCTCTTCATTCATTCGGTTTCTGTTTTTTATTTCTATAAGCTCTTGCGGTTTCCCCAGCTTATCCACTTGTATGGCATTTTTCCAGTTTGAACTTATTTTCAGCGGCCATGTGCTGTCTCCCAGTTCACTGGTAACCTGCATTAGCTTTGCTGCCAGTATTATGGTTAGTTATACACCTTTTGCATTTCTATTCCTGTACACAATGACAAGCAACTGCAATCTGATTTACTTTTAAACAGTATATATTTGGGATTGCTGTTATTATTGTTAGTTCTCTTTATGGCAATTTTAAATGTTAAATTACTTTCTTTTTATATCCTTCTTTGAATGTATTTTGTTTTTATTTCATACTTAATAATGCCTCTCAAAATTTGTTGTAATGTCTCATCATAGTTATAGCCCTCTACCAGCTTTTTATCTCAGTCACATACTGAGTTACAGATTACTTAAATTTCTTTGCACAAAATAAAACTTCAGTCTTTGCACTAGCACTTAGTTTAGGATAAAGAAGATTTTAACACATTTACTAGCTGCATGCAAGTTTTTTTTGTTTTGTTTTTCACTAAAGTTTGCAGGACTCAGGGTTTTTTTCATTAGGTTGTAGGTTGGAAATTAATTTTTAAAAAGCTTTCCAGTTGCCTTACTTTTTCCCCGAGTTTTCCTAGGACTCGACAGGTTTTTTATTAAAATGAAGGTCATATTTCCAGCTACACTGATGAACCTGACTTTTCTTCTGTATTAATTTTGATTGTATTGAAGTATTAATTTTCTCTTCATTCATTCGGTTTCTGTTTTTTATTTCTGTAAGCTCTTGCTATTTGCCCATCTTATCCACTTGTATGACATTTTTTCAGTTTGAACTTATTTTCAGCGGCCATGTGCTGTCTCCCAGTTCATTGGTAACCTGCATTAGCTTTGCTGCCAGTATTATGGTTAGTTATACACCTTTTACATTTCTATTCCTGTACACAATGACATGCAACTGCAATCTGATTTACTTCTAATCAGTATGTATTTGTTATTATTGTTCTCTTTACGGCAATTTTACATGTTAAACTACTTTCTTTTTATATCCTTCTTTGAATGTATTTTTTTACTTCATACTTAGTAATACCTCTCAGAATTTGTTGTAATGTCTCATCATAGTTATAGCCCTCTACCAGCTTTTTATCTCAGTCACATACTGAGTCACAGATTACTTAAATTTCTTTGCACAAAATAAAACTTCAGTCTTAGTTTAGGGTAAAGAAGATTTTAACATATTTACTAGCTGCATGCAAGGTTTTTTTTTCACTGAAGTTTGCAGGACTCACTGGGTTTTTCATTAGGTTGTAGGCTGAAAATGAATTTTTAAAAAGCTTTCCAGTTGCCTTACTTTTTCACGAGTTTTCCTAGGACTTGATAGGTTTCTTATTAAAATGAAAGTCATATTTCCAACTACACTGATGAACCTGAGTTTTTCTTCTGTATTCATTTTGATTGCAGCTGGTAGCAGAAAACCTTTCCAATACATTACAGCACTTCACCACATTTAATCATTTTCATTAGAGATATCAAAGCTATCTCCATGTTCCATTTTTCTTTTATATCCTCTTCCTTCAAAGTTCTATCAAATCCTTTACATTTCTTGGATTATTAGAATCTTTAAAAACTTATTGCTGAAAATTACATGTTGTTGTGCAAGAGGTCCAACATGTCTAATTGTTCAAAAATGTTAGTATGTGTTCTTGACTTTGAGGGAACAGGGACATGAACTGTTTCATCAATATGCATAGGATCAAACTGGATTACACATGCTGCAAAAAGAAGTCCATTAGAATTAAACTGTATTTTCTGATATATACTTAATCTAGTGATATATTCTAGTGCTACAAGCAAACTGATATAACATAGGAATGTGTGTGTACAATGTAATACAATTGGGGTCTGACTAGAGATGATAAATCAGCAAGCAAAGGAGAGTTGTATTGCTGGAATTGAATTCATCGTCAATACTTGGTGAGTTCCTTCATGAGGTGGATGCTGTTGTTCACAAAATCTTACCAAGATGACACTGATTTATAGGCTGCATTTTATATAGCATATATCATGGAAGGAATTAGGTTAAAAATTAAAAAGCTGAGTGCACAAGACCCAGGATAAAAAAGTGCCAATGCTGGTAGGTGCACTGGTGCCAGGACTGGAAAAAATGACCGTGTAGAATCCTCAAGACGCAGAAACGTTCCTACAATGGGGTTAGGCCAGGCCCAGGGGGAGGATGGCCCACCTCTTGTAGAAGCAAGTAGTAGTCCACAAAAATCACAAAAGCTGATAGGCCAAAAAGAACCATAAAATTGATAGAGTGGACTATTGAGGATAAGAAATAAATATGTATTGTTACTATTATGCAAGAAGCCCAGAATTTCCAGACAGAGGATATACAAAAATATTAAGAGAGAAATTAGAGGAAAGAAAAATACTTGCACAAAAAGATTGTTAGAAGCATCAAATAAAAATCTGTGTTCATTAATACAACAGACTTGTGAAAAACATTGCACAGACCATTTGGAAAAATAATTGACAGAGGAAGTGTGAAAATATAAAGAAGAAAATTTGGAGATCTTTGAAAGATATAAAAAAGAAATATGGACATGGGAAAGAAGGAGTGATGTGATATGGTGCAACATTTATGCAAAGGGTAAAATCAAATTAATCAGTACAAAAAGCAGCCCCAAAGATATTTAAACAGAAATACATGCAAAGGCATCCAGATATGGAAAATTTCACAAAACAAAAAACAAGATCACAAAGAGGAATGTAGAACAAATGATTAGTAAAATAGAAATTAAAGAAATAGAAGTTGAAGTTATGGAATACTTCCAAAAAGTGAAGGATTTAGTTTAGAAAGTCTAACACAGGTTATATCACAACATAATGGAACAGCGAGTCCCCCAAGTAAGGAAAAACAGGAGGAGCATCTGAAGAAGAAATATGGACATGGTAAAGAGAAAGAGATTTACTATGATTCAATATTTATACAAAGGAGAAAGCAAAACTAATCAATACAAAAAGACCAGCACCAAAAATATTTGAAGAGAAATACAGGCAAAGGCATCCAGCTATGGAACATTTTACAATATAAAAAGATAAGAAAACAAAGAGGAAATGTAGAAAACAGGATTAGTAATGGAGAAGTTAAAGAAATAGAAACTGAGATTGTGGATTACCTGCGAAGTGAAGTATTTAGTGTAGAAAATCTAAATTTGATAACATCAGAGCAGGACAGAGCAATTGATCCCCAAATTAAGGCAAAACCAGTGGAGCGTGAAACATCTGATCAGTTGCCATATGAAGATACTTTGGAGCCTTCCACAGGAAACCAGTACAAAAGTTCAGTTGGAATTCCACAGCAAGGGAAGGAACAGGAAACTGTGGCAACTCTGACACAGTCAATGCTGTGGAATGATAGGCCAGTGAGTTCCCATATGAAAGACCAATGGATGACACAAGATGAAACTGAAGAGAATGTGATACAGGAAGATGCTGTGGAGCTTGATATAGAATGCCTGCAGGAAATGGACAACAAAGAATGTGCCCTCAGTTTAGAAGAAAATAATCTAAGAGAAGAGCAGTTTGATTTAATAGAGCTGGACAGACATATTAAGATTGATGAAAGAAATAGACTACAGAAAGTCAATAAAACCCAAGAACTTAGAAGTTTGATAAAACAAATGAACACAGTAATTAGGACTGTAGAGATTTATGCAACATAACAGAAGCAAATAGAATATACTTCAGAGCAGGTAAATTAATAATAGATAAAGTCTTACCACAAAAACACAGGGCAGTATGGGAAAGGAAGGGGAGAAATCAAATGCCATCATGGAAGTACTGAATAGAGAAAACTATAAAGCAATAAAGAAGGAGGTGTCACTGTTAGAAGAGTATAGAAGGGGAACAGATTAACAAAAATACTTAGAAAGATAGACATGATAAAAGCAATCCACAGTATCAGAATAGATCAGGATCTATCTTGCACTGTAGCAAGTAGTAAACATTTGCTTGGGACAGGAATGTGATATAAAAGAATTTGAGCAAGAGGGAGTGTATAAATATTTGGGAATCAATGAAGGATTAACAATAAAACATGAACAAATGCAAATGAAACTTAGTAACGAATATTTTTGGAAGACTAAAAGTATGAGTGAAACAGTGTTGACATCTAAGAACAAAGTCCAAACTATAAATCTGTTTGCTTTTCCTGTCCTAACTTACAGTTTTGTTGTGCTTGACTGGCCTCAAAAGGTGTTGGATCAGTTGGATTGGAAAACAAGAAGGATGCTTCATGCTTGTCAAATCATTTATAAAAATCAGTGTATACCAAGATTATATATTTCCCATTCTAAAGGAGGTATGGACCTTCTCAAAACTGATTATAAGTATAGATCTGCAATCATAGGACTGCATACATATCTGCTAACTTCTCAAGACCCAAACGTAGTAGAAGTTTTAAATCATGAGGAGAATAAATCTAAGATGACTTCCCTGCTTAGTCTAGCAGAAACATATCGGTGTCAAGCAGGAGTGGAAAACAAACCAGAAGTAGATAGAAATCAAGCAGCAACTGAATGTGCCAAAAAACAAAAGAAAGAATATAAAGTGAAGGACCAGATGAGAGGGCAAGAAATGTGGAAAATGCATAAATATAGTTGCAAGTATAGAACACACCTGGAACGACCTTGTGTTAATCAGAATCAAATGCAGAAATGGTTAAGGAGAGGTGAATTTTTAATTGAAAGACAAAAGGTTAATATTTGTTACCTAAGATAGTGGACTACGTACAAGTTGGTTTACAAAGTCCATTGAACATGTGGGAGAAGAATACAAATGTAGGGTTTGTAAAACAGAATTGGAAACAATCACACATCTTGTTGCTCGTTGTGATATACTAATGGCAGAAGGACTGTATACTGAAAGGCATAATAATGTGGCAAGAGTGTTGCACTGGGGATTGAGCAACTATTATAATATTAAAGTAGCTGAAAAACACTGGAAACATGAACCACAAAGCATAATAGAAAATAATGAAGTTTATATCATATGGGATCACCCATTACCAACAGTTCAAAAAGCAGAGGTGAGAAAAGCAGATATAGTAGTCCATGAAAAAAAGACAAAAGTAGCATTGATCATTAAAATTGCTACACCCAGTGACTACAGTGTCTTACATAGAGACATAAAGTCATAAAATGTCAGGATTTGCAGGCAGAAACAAGGGCAGTGAGGAAGAAGGACATCCAGACAGTTCCAATAGGAGTAGGACCAACGGGTCTTGTATAAAAGAATTTATAGTCGTACTTAAATATGTTACTGATGCATGTAGCTCCATACAAATTACAGAAGGAATCATTACTGGGCACATTGTGGGTGCTGTGAAGAGCACTTCTGGCTGACATCAAAGATTGAAACAATACTAATTCCATGAACTTTAATCATAGTTTAACTTAGGAATGGGGTCCACTCCAGTCATGGTATTAGAAACCTAAAAGACTTGGAGAAATTAAAAAAAGTTATACAGATAGCTACTATGTCATACTGGTTTTCTTGGAATTATTTCCTCCCATTTGAATGAAGCAGAAGGATTCTGTACTGCTCATCTTAAAGTCATCACCTTTACCTAAGGTTTCACCCACATTTATGTACACCACATAATTGCTGTGAATTTATCAGGATTGCATTTCCTTATAAATCATTTCACTAATGAAACCAGCAGAAGACTGTTTACTTTTATTATAATTTTATAGCTCATTTTTCCTTTGGGATGGCTAGGCAACATGTTTCTGCTACTTAATATTCTGTTCCAGTGACACATTTATAATTTTCTTTTTGACATTTAGAATTTACTTTGTAACCATTTTAATATAAAATTATTTGTTCAGAATATGAATATATAATCTAACTTGATGAAAATATTTTAAGCCTACTGGAAATATGCCTAGTTTGAAAAAGCATGAGAAGTTGTTTGTTTTTCTGAACTGTTTGTCTCTTTCTTACCCAAGAGCAAACCACAGAGGGCCCCAAATCATTACTTCAAATAATTTTCAGCTTCATACGAAGGACTCTTGTACAGAACCTACAATAAATGCTTAACTCTTTCAAATTAACTGTAACAAGCATATACATCCGCCTAGCTCTATAATAATAGAAGTAAATTCCTCCTTTTGATTGTCATCAGTTCACTTAGCATTCCTTAGTAAGGGCTGAAGAATGGAACATGTTGTTTTCTCTTTAGTATCACTGAACTGATTTTATTACAGAAAGCTGAAGTCATTAGAGAAATACACTAAATCCATGTCCATGCATCTGGCCTGAATGGATACTTCCAATTACTCTGATTATTCACAGACAGATTGTGCTCTCTGCTCATCTTGCCAGAAAGTTTATTCTAGAGCAGACCACATTCTGGTCTTTTAACACAATATCTATAAGCTGTGACATGCTAACATTTTCCAGTAAGCTTTTCTGGTCATTGCAGAACCACATAACTTTCAACTGTCCTTAGTTTTTTTGGAATAACTTTAATTTTGGCTCAGAATTCTGTTCCATCACTCCTTTAACTGATTTTTATATAAAAGGTGGTGGATTACCATCAGTAAATACACATGCTCATTACAATTACAGAATTCTATTACTTTAGAAACACATGCTAATTCATATCTTTTTAATTGACTTTCTATGTTAAAGTGCTTTGATGCACTTTCCATGCACTTTTGTCTTATACTTTCACGTGCAGCTGTAAGCCTGATGTTAAAGTTGAACATTGTTTTGAAAAACAGTGAAATTATAGAATGTTTTTGAGGTTTTATTTTCAATGTTCAGTTTTTCTATATGACTACATTGACAAACTATCAGTGTATTGAGCATGATTTACATGCACTGGAAGGCATTCTTTAGCAGAGCAGTTATTTCCATGCTTTGTGGCTTCACTACTGCCGTACATGTTAATTTCCAGTGTAAGATATGTAGGGAATAGCTGAGGACCTATTTTTCTAGAGCATGAGTTTTCTGTTGCTGTAATTAGCCTGTACACTACTAATTCAGATAGTGTGGCATTTTAAGATCCATCTTTTATGATGTCATGGCAGGAGTTTTCAGCTTCAAGAAAATTTTCAGTTGGCGGTGCTTATCAACAAAACTGAATGCAAAAATAATATACTTTGTGCATCAAAAAATGTATAATTTGGTAATGTATATGATAAGAAGGTTAGACTCATCTCTAAGGGTTTGTTATTTACATTTGCTATGGAAACTGCAGCAATGCACTTTAATAGCACCAGTACTTAAAGAGTATTTCTAAAGTGTGGCCTTTTTCACTAATTATTTTCCTTTATGTCTAATTTTGAAGGTAAAAAGTTGAAAGTTATATGCTCCATCTGGCTATTCATCTCTCCTAAAACTGACATATACAACTTTGCAGTGCTTTTTAAGAGTTTCAACTACATCTAGAGCCATCCAGGATAAGATAAAAATATTTTCTTGGCTTACTGTACGTGTACTTGTTTTGTACAGTGATAGCTACTGTTTTTGAGCATATTTAAAGCATTTATTTAATTTTGTGGCAACAAAAAATCATAATTTATCTGTCTGTTGACTTTTTCTAGCTCTGTTTGCCTCCAGATCACTGCATAGAAGGGTGAATCAGCTAGGAACTTAGTTGTTTGGTAGTTGTTTGTTGTTTAATCTGCACTTGAGCACTACGTTTGCTGTGCATTTGCATTAATAAATTCCAGAATCATTCATCTTGTGGAAGAAGGTTTTTACCTGGTCTCTCTGAGTAGGGAAGTACTCCAGGGAGCTCAAAGTGTGGCTGATTATTGGCTAGATGGCATAGGGCTCCGTTTTCATGCTTTTTTTCTCTGCTATAAATCAGGTGAGTTTGCATGGAGCTGCCCACCGTGCAGTGGTGGTTTGCAGTGCCCTTTATTGTAGCAAAAGCCTAGACAGTAAGATTTCTCTATAAAGTTAGGATTTGGTAAGTCTGAAACCTATTAAACAACATGGCATTCTGTGGAATTAAGCTTAGAGTAGCTAGCTTGTGCATCAAATAGCACTACCATATCCTAGCACTATATAACATCTTGCCCTTTATCCCAGAAGCTGTCCTAGCATGTCCCTGTTAAAACCAAATCCTCAATCCTAGACAGCCCACCCTATTATAGGAGTGGAAACATGGATATGCAATCTCCTAATGTCTGTGTACCAGCATATTAGATTTGGGTGCCCTACGGCAATGTAGCAATTGTTCCATGTTCTCAGACAACCAGTTAATCATTAAAGAGAATAACACAGTATGTGAGAGATGTAAATTTGCAACTTCCTTGGAGACAAAAATCTCACGTATGAACGAGGATGTCAAGAAAGCCCACACTACATTTCTCACGCATGCACTCACCACACACACAAATTGTCTTATGCTGAGGTGCTTTAAAGAAACTTCCCTAAACCTTAAAGACCTCCAAAGCTGCATAACAGCAGCACTGCTCTCCAGCAATCACTAAAACACACCCCAAAAGAAACAGCAAACATGTCATGTAAGTGTACATTTAATGGTCCCTCAAGAACAAAGCCCATAAGGCAGGCATACACTTTACCTAATACACTTGTCATTGGGGACTCCATTGTGTGACATGAAAATGCACCACTCACTAGGTTAGACAAGGAGAGTAATGGTTAGTTGCCTATCTGGAGCCAGGATCCGGAATATTACACACACACTCAAGTCACTGCACCACAGGTACCGATATGATTCTGTTATAGTCCATGTGGATGTAAATGACCTGAGAAGTACCGTACTGGACTATATAAAAAGAGACATAATGGGTTTCTCAGAGTATATATCACTGACTGTTAACAAGCCTTGAACTGAGCAGCATTCTACTTTCACCAAGGATGATGCCACAGTAAGAACAGAAAATAATTGATTTTAATAATTTGTTTAGTTTCTGGTGCCACTCCAGTGGGAACCTATGCCTTTCAATGAGAGAGAACATGGTCAACAGTACACATTGCTTTGTCAAATGTGGGCTCTTCCTGTCCCCCCTACACTTTTGGATATTAGCTAAAACTTTATCCACCTGCTCTGAGACTTTTCTAAGTAATGCCAAAAGACAAAACTACCAACATAGTGAAATAGTCTCCAAACAACTTTAAGGTGTTACTGCTCAGTGCTTGTAACATAAACAGAGAGCTTCACACCCCTCAATCCGTCTTCACTCTGGAGATTATAAACATTTATGTTGTGACCAAAACTTGGATTAAAGTCATAGAAAGTACTTTGGCAGTACAATGTTATAGTGCCTTCCACACGTTTAGTCCAACAGTAGCACAGACTGGGGCCAAAGGATGAGGTGTTTTGATTTATGATAGCAACAAATTTACCTTTAGATATGCAACTCACCATAGAAAAGGTCCCTCACCATATGATGGCTAGCTACAGGTCACCATATATGGCTGTAGAGTCTCACAACTCTTACCTAAACCTACTAAATGTGCTCACCATCCAACCAAACACCTAGTTATGGCAGACCTTAACTACCTTGCTGTAGACTGGGAAACTTACAGTGCCTCAAAATCATGGACATCACACTTCCTGGACTTTATTAACACAAACACCCTGGAACAGATAATGCACATTCTAACCAGAGGATCAAGCGTATTGGATCTTGTCAAACTCACCAACATGGGAGAGCATTGCACACACACACACACACACACACACACACACACACACACACACACACACACACACACACGGTCTTAACCTCTCACTAGTGAGGTTGGATCACAGAGCTGTCTGTTCTGAAGTCAAAATCAACCTGGAAAACCCAGCTAAACCAGTAACAGTTAGTAACTATTTTAAGGTAAACTACATATTATTAAGTGACAGTTTGTCAAAATTCAAATCTCCACCTAATGTAAGGCCACAGGTACTTGTGCAGAATTATTCAGAGTCTCTATGCAAACATGTGAATGGCTGCATAGAGGCTGCCATACCTAGCAGATGTAAACCCAAAACAAACAATAAAAACAAACCTCATTGGTGGAATCCTCACCTAAACAGTGTATATAATAAAAGAAAAAAAAAATCATGGCCAAAATCAGGAAGAGCAACTCCCTTAAAGACAAGTGCTGTCATGCACAGTTAAACAAGAAACTAAAAGGTTTAATTAAGTCCAACAAGACTAACTAAGAGGTCAGGATAAACATGCAGGTTAAGACGGTCATAAAGTCTTTTTCAGCTATGACCAGAATCCTAAAAGTAACACACAGCAGTGTGCTGAACTGGTGATGAATGGTACTACCTTCACCGATCAGGGTGACATAGCAAATCTGCTGACATAAATTCAGCTCAGACTTCGCTACTACCCCCAGCTCCTCCTGGTAAAATGCCCTCCAGCATAGTTTTCCCAACTATGAGCAGGGACCAGGTGCTGGCAGCACTCACTAAAACCAACAACACCGCCTCTGCAGGTCCATCATCCCTGGTTGCCTCCTGAACAGTCTAAACATGACCTATCAAGACCACTTGAAGCATCTTCATCTACAGCCTCAAAACAGGCTACATTCCGAGTGAAAGGTGGACCATAGCAATCACCCCCCCCCCTCCACCAGGGTGGACCACTGACCGACACAGGGAACTACAGACCCATCACTTTAACAAACAAACATGCAAAGCCATGGAACAAATTGCCATGTAAATGACAAACAATGACAATGGTACCCTACAGACACTGGATCCACCCAAATTTTACTTTAAGGGAAAGTCATCCCTATTTAACCTGGTTGACTTCTTTGAGAGGGTCACCAAGGAAGTGCCTTTGACCAACATATAGCTAAGATAATAAGAAAATCATTCTGTGTTGCCCAACTTATAGGTAAGGGTATGGCACTGAGGTCCAAGGAATTTATAGTACCACTCTACTCATCTGTTAATAACCCACAGGCATGGTAGACCTGTCATTGAGTACAATACCCCCTTTGGCATGTACCCAACCAGACAACAGCAACAGTTGGAATGACCACAAAGGTGTCTCATCAGGAGTATTTAGGACATGCATACCCTTCTCCTACACTGACTCCTTAAGGCTCTGTCTCTGTATTCTGTCTCCTACCGGCTGCTAAGAAGGGATCTTTGCATGGCTTACAGGGCTTCCTCAGACCTAGCCCTGGTGGATCTGTTGCACACATGCAAAACAAACAGCTGCAGAAACACTAGATCCAGAGATCTGAACTTAACTTGTGACATAAACAGAACATGCTGGAGAGACAGATATGTGTCCCAAAGGATTCCTGCTGTATGGAATAGGCTATGCATCCATGTGAAACAGAGTTAATTCCTGACAATATTCAAATTAAATCTTGACATTTGGATTGGAAATTAACTTCCTGTCTGGCCCCCGTGTCTGTTATAGACAGAGACTGTCAATAAGAAAAGTTTTATACTAACACCCCCTTACAAATCTCTTAGTTACCTCCCTACTAAATCCCCCCTTCGTATATAGAGGCCCTTGATACTTGGGATCCAGTTGGGTTTGGGGTGCACGGTTAGGCGTGTAAGAGCCTTATTGGTTGTTAGCCTAGTGACATCCTATGAACCTATAAATACTAAAAAGTAAAAAGTAAAACCTATAAATACTGTCATGATGCATATTTTTAGAAATGGCTAAAAGAAACAGTATAGGATGTAATGTAAAGTAAACAACCTGATACATGTTACAACTGAATGCGTTGAAGGTAGTTTTGAGAGAGAATTTAAGAGTACTTAATCAGAAATTACATACTATGGAGCACTAGGGTTAGTAAATCTTTGTGACATGTCTGATTTTGTAATTTTCAGAGCCATATATCATACTGTATTTAAGATATTGCAGTTCAAAGTGTTTTTTTTTTAGATGAATATAGCAGATAGTGAAAGTTTTTTCTGCATGAATCATGTCAGGTCTGAATTCCACTTTTATGTTGAAAATCCGACTCTGCTAGTCATAGTTGCTGGAAGCAGAACATGTTCAGGGACATATCTTATGTCATGTTTCAGATATGAACCTTAGAAGTTTGTATGCCTTTGCTCTTTGTAACACTGGTACCTCTTAAAGCATGTTCATGTTGTCAGAGAAGAAACCTGCATGCAAATCGAATTCACCGCAAGGCTGGGGTGCTATTAGTGCTAATCTTCTAAAAATTCTGGGTACCAGCATCAGGCAGCAGAATGAGAATGTTTTGGCATGCCATAATGGAAGGTAGTAGGAAATGTTAAATCTTTAGGGCAATATAATACTGATACTTACGATATACTTAACCCAGAATACCAAAAGTAACCATGTCATCACCTTTAGATATACACCACTGGAAATATCACATCTAAACTTTAAACAAGCTCTTCACAATATTTAAATTTTATTGTTGGTCACTTGCTTTTACCCTAGAAAGTCATGTTGATTTTTTAAATCATTGTTTTGACCAAGTGATATGTAGCAAGACCCAGAACATCAGTTCAGTCATGATATAACTTTCCGAAGACTGGTATGAGAAAAGATACACTTTTTAGAGTATGGTGTATGGGTGTAGCCCTGTGTGTGTGTGTGTGTGTGTGTGTGTGTGTGTGTGTGTGTGTGTGTGTGTGTGTGTGTGTGTTTGTAAAAAGCTAAAAAGCTGATGTGAATATTACTTTTACTATGTCTGATCTATTATCATTATTTTTTTGTTACAAAAACAATTAAAGCCAAACAGTAATGGTATGGTTTATAAAAATGAAAGGACTATTATTCTGGACAGTTAAACAGTCAGAATCTGTGAACTTTTCATTACAAAAGCAGTTCTCCAGACCTAGGTAGCTACGATAAGACATTTTGTTTGGCGCAATTTATAAAATTTCTGAGAACAGCATAACAAAACAATTTACTCCCTTAAGGTTTTTCTTGGTGCAGGATTTTTGCAAGTCACTTGTCTTTGTAACTGCCTGTCCACTTAACAGCGAATAACTTTTTCATGCCTACTACACTAGACTACATGCCATGGTATAGCAGTTTTAGTTCATTTTCACTTTACAGTTCTGTTTTTTAGCTAGTAACATCAAACTTTTTAAATATCAAAGAAGATGGCCAGTATTGGACAATACCAGACTGCAAATAGGTGCTCTGAGAATTAAAGCTACAGCCAGAAGGCCTCACTACTTCTGGATGGTCTGGCATTGGTCAGTACTACCCACCCTTGAGGCTATTGATATTCTTAGAAAATAGGTAATCTGTAGAAATAGGTTTTAAATATTGATTGTTGCTGTATTTTCATTTATTCAAATTATTTTGATGTGAAATAGGTTCATAGGTGTGTATTAGGCTGACAACTACCAGTGCCTTTTTAAGGCTAACCATGCATTCCAAATCTCTGACAAGTTTTGGTACCCTTGGTAAGTGTAAGCAGGGGTATGGGAAATGAAACATTTACAAGCAGAGGCCTGGGAGATAAACCATTTACAGGCTACCTATGTTAATTAGAGACCTAGGTGTTCCTGTTTTTCATATCAACCCAAAAAAAAAAATTGCAAATATGTTTCAATTCAAAATTGTATTTGTTCTGTCTTACTAGCTTGCTTTATAAAAAAGCAAGAAATATGTCATAATTTTATTAATGTACAGAGCTGTAGTACTCCTATTTTTTATGGATATTCATTGCTTTTTACAGAACAATGGTGCAGAACAGGGATATTAAGACATTACATTTTTCATACTTTTTTCTCACTACCACCATTGACTTCAGGCTTCCCAATCATCATAGTTTCATCCTCATAGGATCATAGGAGGTTACTAGGCTATTGGCCCTGAGGCCCTTATAAGCCTAGCCAAGACTTTAACTCATGTTAGACAAGTCAGCACCCAATGACCCTGTCCAGCAGGGACACGGGTGGAATCCCAGGGGTATATTTTCTGTTTCCCATCCAGTTATCCAGGTTGCGCTTAAAAAGGGGTAAAGAGATACTCTGCTTGATGTGGAGAGGGAGTCTATTCCAAAGATGGGGGAGTCTCTGGGACACAAATCTGTCCCACCAACAAGACCTGTTGATGTCACAGACCAGGTTGAGGCCATGCATGCGAGTTACTCGAGTGGAGCTTGACTTGCGGATATGCAGCAGTCATGTGGGGTCTGTGATCACCTTGTATGCCAGACAAAGGTCTGAGAAGTCTGTGTGAAACTGAATAGAGGGATAGGGCTTTTAGCCTATCTGTGTATGGTAGATGTTTGAGGCCCTGGATTCTCATGGTGAGGAACCTCTGTGGTCTCTTCAGCTGCTCCATGTGCTTTGCGAGGTACATGCCGATAGGGGCGTTGTACTCAATATTGGGCCTTATAAGGGAAAAATACATGGATGCCATGACCTCCTTGTCCCTGGATGAGATACCCTTACTTCTTAGGTGGACCATGTAGAAGGCTTTCCATACAATGGAAGCAACATTGCGGTCAAAAGATAGGTTGCTATCAACCTGGGTGCCCAAATCCCTTATGGCTGATTGCATGCTTAGGACATTGTTATGTGATAATTTGTGGGGACGTCACTCTCCCCAAAGGGGATGATGATGAATTTTTTGGTATTCAGCTTGAGGCCATGTTCCTGGCTCCAGCCATTTGTCTGAGTGAGACCCTCTTGGAGGATGTCTATATCACTAGGGGAATAGATGACAGCACCCAGCTTGCAGTCATCTGCAAACTTGGTCAGCCATAGCCCACTGGTTTTGGCCTGTATGATGCCTGTGCACAGGCCCAGTAATCAAGAAGCCTCAATCCTCATCACTAGTACCAGTGAGGGGCATGCACATTGGAAAGGACAACAAGTACACACATACTAAAGCACAATTTCCCTTAAGAGCACACAGAGATCACAGTCAGTCCAGGGCTGGTTTCTCCCTTTCTCTCCAGATCCCCAATAAGACTCCCTACTGGCACTATTATAGGGCACAGGTCTCAGCCTAGTGGTCAAGCCAAAACATCCAGCACCCTCTCTGTCTAACCAGTGCTCCGTATCCATGCCCAAGTAGCTGACACACACACATACACACACACTTTGAGATATGAGTTATATACAAACACACAGACACTCCTGGGGAAGGCTGGCACAGGTTCTCCAGCTATGCCTCCTTCTCTGCCCAGGCTATAAAGTAGAAATCACTGCCACTAATCACTAATATCAGCTACTAATAAGGCTCTTACCAAAGCGTGTCCAGTTGTACTGTGGAATGTTATTATTATCCAGTTAGTAAGTATGATGAACAGCAAGACTTATTGGAGTGGCTTGAACAGTATCACTATATACATGCAATGTACTCTAGCACTTAAATTATATCTACACAAAACAGCCAGAGTTAAAAGGTTTAAAAATATTTAATAATAAATAATAAAAACACAAGACAAATCTCCTCAATTCAACACAGTTCTAGTCAAGAGTTCAGACACAGGAAAATGCTTAAAATAATACTGTAGAATAGTCTGACATAAAAATAGAAAACAGCTAGTCTAATCTTACTATTTTCTATCTATTTCTAAGAGAAGTCACTGTTCTAAATACATAAAATAAATATCTTACTTACAAGGCCAAGAGCTGGTGAGAAGATATGTTCAGGTTCAGACAAAATCCAAAATGCTCTGATTCTCTCTCTGAGAAAGTCTTAAATTGATAATACATCACTGCTGACTCATTTTATTTATTTATTTATTTATTTATTTGCAGTTGTTTAACCAGGATAGTCCATTGGGCCTAAAGAACCCATTTTCAATGGAGTCCTGTGGAGAAAAGCTCCACATAAAGATTATACAGAGATTATGTTCCACATACAGATTATACAAAGATTATGTTCCACACATAGTTTACATGAGGATTATAGAGAAAAACATTCTAGAATTTCTGGTTAAAAGTTAGAAGTAGTATATATGTATATTTTTTTTATTTTATTTTTTTTTAGTATTGTACTAAAAATTACTAGGTACAAATAAGGAGTTGTATGCCAGAAGCAAGCATGAATTTGCTAGCTGGGAATTGAGAAAAAGGAAGGAGGAAAAAGTGTTGGGAGCAGAGAGTAGGTTATGAGGGGTGTGAACAGGAGTATTCCCATGAGGATGTTAGATGGGAGTGTAGTGATTTTTTAAAGTATGGGAGGCTAGCAATTGTACGAATGGAGGGGGGGAAGGGAGTTCCATAGGCGTGCTAGTGAGAAGGACAGGAGGTTTTGTCCTGGAGGGTGTAGGGGGTCTATAAACTTCTATGAGGTTTTGATTGTTAGATCTTAGAAGTTTTTGTGTTTGATGCATTTTAAAGGTAGTTGAGAGAGAGGGACAGAGGGATGGCTGGAATATGAGTTTATGTGCATAGGTGAGTTGAGTATAGGAGAGGTAGTTGGGAAGCTCTAGCCAGTTGAGTTTGTGGAGAGGTTCACAGTGATGGGTAGATGATTTGTTACTGGTGGCGAATTTGGCTATTTTATTGTAACAAGAGGACAGTTTGGTTTTCAGAGAAGATTGTAGGTTTGTTAGAAGAGGGGCACCATAGAGAAGGGAGGGAAGGAGAAATGTGGTAGAGAGAGTAATTTTGGTAGTTGAGGTGAGGAACCGATTGTGATGAAACATGCCTAGTTTTGGTGTTTTATATTTAGTAGTAGATGGGAGTTGAATTTGAGCTTGTCATCGATTTGGACCCCTAGCAGTTTGGCTTCAGATACCAGCTCAAGAGATGTGTTGTTTTGGCTGGTGATGGAGAATAAATTTCTAATAAGTTTATTAGTTTTGGAGGGGGGAAATATCATAAGTTTAGTTTTAGCAGCATTGAGTGCAAGATGGTTGTCTTTCATCCATTGTTCTGTGGTGGAGAAAGCATCTTGAGTAAGTTTTAAAAGAGATGGGATGGATGAGGCAGCACAGATGATTGTGGAGTCATCTGCTTATTGAATAATGTTTGCAAGGGGGATAGAGCGGAAAAAGTCATTAATGAAAATATTGTAGAGGAGGGGGCACAAAATAGAACCTTGTGGGACACCTGTGGGGGTGTTGAGGAAGGAGGAGGTGGCATTTTTCCACTTGACGGCTTGTTGCCTATTGGAGAGATAGCTAGTAAACCAACAGAGGGAAGAGGGAGAAAGGTTTAGGTTAGATAGCTTAGTAAGAAGTAGGTTATAAGAGATAGTGTCGAAGGCTTTAGAGAGATCGAGTAGGATGGTAGATACAGTGAGGCCAGAATCTCTAGCTTTATTCACAGTTTCAAGGAAGATAGGAGGGCAGTCATAGTACTATGATGGGGTCTGAATCCATGCTGTGTAGGAGTTAGTAGATTGTTGTCCAGGAGATGGGGAAGGAGTTGAATATGGATACATTTCTCTAGGACTTTTGAAATGGGTGAAAGGATGGCGATGGGACGTAAGTTGGTAATATTAGTATTGGTTCCACCTTTATGCAGTGGAATGATGTAGGCTTTTTTCCAAATTTGAGGAACAATACTTTCTTGGATCGAGCAGTTAATTAGGATACTGATAGGGAGGGCAATGGCTTCAGCAGCTATGCTGAGGAAGTATGAGGGAATGTTATCAGGGGCATTGGTGCATGGTTTTAGTTTCTGCAGGAGTTTTTTATGGTGGATGTAGGAATAGGTTTGATGAAGAATGGTGGGGGTGGGGAATGAGTGGGAGAAGTTGGGGGAGGAGAAGCATGAGGAGAAGTGAGAGAAGATGGAGGTGGAGAAGCCTGAGGAGAAATGGGAGAAGTTGGAGGGGGAGAAGCAAGAGGAGAAGTGGGAGATGTTGGAGGGGGAGAAGCCTGAGGGGAAGTGGAGGTAGGAGAAGGATTGTTATTTGAAAAAGAGGAAGTAAGTTTAGAAATAGAGTCTATGAAGAAAGAATTGAATTGGGTAGCAAGATCAGTGTCATCTATATTTGGGCAAGGGATTGGGTTTTCTGTGTTCCCGTGTTTTAAGAGGGTAGTTATACCGCTCCAGAACTTTTGAGGGTTGGTTTTGAGGCTGCTTTGAAGTCGGGTGAAGTAGTTACGGCGGTCTGCAGAGATAAGTTTTTTAACTGAGTTACGAAGAGTTTTGTATTCATTGAGGGAAGATGTAGATTTGTGCTTTTGCTATCGTGTCCAGGCTTTGTCTCTAAGTCGCATGGTGGTTAGGGTGTTTATAGTTAACCAGGGGGTGGATTGCCATTTTATTCTTTTGGTTTTTAATGGAGCATGAGTATCTAGAAGGTTTAGGAAGGTAGTATTAAAGTGAGTGATTGCATTTTCAAGGGGCAGAGTTTTTAAGGGGTACCAGTTAAGTGATTTTAGGGCATCAGAGAAAGCTTCTGGGTTAAAGTTTCTATGGCATCGGGTAATGATATAATTATGAGTGACTTGTAAGGGAGAAGGAAGACGTCTAGCGAAGATAGGAAGGTGGTCGCTGAGGGAGTCAGGTATGGTTCCACTATCTGGGTAGTAGTGAGGGTGGGAGACAAGAATCCAGTCTAGGATGTTGCCACTGGTAAAGTCTTTGCATGGTCTAGTTATGGAGTTGATGAGTTGAGAGTAGTTGTATAGGTTGATGTTAAGGGAGTGAGAGGGAGATTGAATGGAGGACCAGTTAATATTGGTATCTCCCATGATTATAGTTTCATTATTGATGTTAGCTGAAAGCCAGGAGAGTATTTCTTGATATTGGGATATTGTCTCCTATTAATGTACAGGCTGTAGTACTCCTATTTTTATGGATATTCATTGCTTTTTACAGAACAATGGTGCAGAACAGGGTTATTAAGACATAACATTTTTCATACTTTTTTCTCACTACCACCATTGACTTCAGGCTTCCCAATCATCATAGTTTCATCCTCATAGGATCATAGGAGGTTACTAGGCTATTGGCCCTGAGGCCCTTATAAGCCTAGCCAAGACTTTAGCTCATGTTAGACAAGTCAGCACCCAATGCCCCTGTCCAGCAGGGACATGGGTGGAATCCCAGGGGTATATTTTCTGTTTCCTATCCAGTTATCCAGGTTGCGCTTAAAAAGGGGTAAAGAGATACTCTGCTTGATGTGGAGAGGGAGTCTATTCCATAGATGGGTGAGTCTCTGGGACACAAATCTGTCCCACCAACAAGACCTGTTGATGTCACAGAACAGGTTGAGGCCATGCATGCGAGTTACTCGAGTGGAGCTTGACTTGCGGATATGCAGCAGTCAGGTGGGGTCTGTGATCACCTTGTATGCCAGACAAAGGTCTGAGAAGTCTGTGTGAAACTGAGTAGAGGGATAGGGATTTTAGCCTATCTGTGTATGGTAGATGTTTGAGGCCCTGGATTCTCCTGGTGAGGAACCTCTGTGGTCTCTTCAGCTGCTCCATGTGCTTTGCGAGGTACATGCCGATAGGGGCGTTGTACTCAATAATGGGCCTTATAAGGGAAAAATACATGGATGCCATGACCTCCTTGTCCCTGGATGAGATACCCTTACTTATTAGGTGGACCATGTAGAAGGCTTTCCATACAATGGAAGCAACATTGTGGTCAAAAGATAGGTTGCTATCAACCTGGATGCCCAAATCCCTTATGACTGATTGCATGCTTAGGACATTGTTATGTGATAATTTGTGGGGACGTCACTCTCCCCAAAGGGGATGATGATGCATTTTTTGGTATTCAGCTTGAGGCCATGTGCCTGGCTCCAGCCATTTGTCTGAGTGAGACCCTCTTGGAGGATGTCTATATCACTAGGGGAATAGATGACAGCACCCAGCTTGCAGTCATCCGCAAACTTGGTCAGCCGTAGCCCACTGGTTTTGGCCTGTATGATGCCTGTGCACAGGCCCAGTAATCAAGAAGCCTCAATCCTCATCACTAGCACCAGTGAGGGGCATGCACATTGGAAAGGACAACAAGTACACACACAGTAAAGCACAATTTCCCTTAAGAGCACACAGAGATCACAGTCAGTCCAGGGCTGGTTTCTCCCTTTTTCTCCAGATCCCCAATGAGACTCCCTACTGGCACAGATATAGGGCACAGGTCTCAGCCTAGTGGTCAAGCCAAAACATCCAGCACCCTCTCTGTCTAACCAGTGCTTCGTGTCCCTGCCCAAGTACCTGACACACACACACATACACACACACTTTGAGATATGAGTTATATACAAACACACAGACACTCCTGGGGAAGGCTGGCACAGGTTCTCCAGCTATGCCTCCTTCTCTGCCCAGGCTATAAAGTAGAAATCACTGCCACTAACCACTAATATCAGCTACTAATAAGGCCCTTTCCAAAGGGTGTCCAGTTTTACTGTGGAATGTTATTATTATCCAGTTAGTAAGTATGATGAACAGCAAGGCTTATTGGAGTGGCTTGAACAGTATCACTATAAACATGCAATGTACTCTAGCACTTAAATTATATCTACACAAAACAGCCAGAATTAAAAGGTTTAAAAATATTTAATAATAAATAATAAAAACACAAGACAAATCTCCTCAATTCAACACAGTTCTAGTCAAGAGTTCAGACACAGGAAAAGGCTTAAAATAATACTGTAGAATAGTCTGACATAAAAATAGAAAACAGCTAGTCTAATCTTACTATTTTCTATTTATTTCTAAGAGAAGTCACTGTTCTAAATACATAAAATAAATATCTTACTTACAAGGCCAAGAGCTGGTGAGAAGATATGTTCAGGTTTCGACAAAATCCAAAATGCTCTGATTCTCTCTCTCTCTGAGAAAGTCTTAAATTGATAATACATCACTGCTGACTCATTTTAGACTACATCATTCTTAACAGTTCTGATTTAGCTTCCCATGCTAACAGAAACTCAGAATTTACATTTCTTTTTGTAATTTGCACCTGCAGGAAGCCGCAACAATAAAATACATTACACATGCAAAATCTAGCAATTAACTCTGGTCTCAAAACAATAGAAGGAATTTTCTGGTCCAGACATCACATCTCCGAGTTTGATATCAAACAGTCATTCAGTGCTTGACTTATCAGCTTTCTTCCAGCAGTGTGCACTGTGGTTACATTTTTGAAGCTCAATACAACTTAATCAAAGCATATAGTTCTCTTTTACATTTATAAAACCAGCCTGTGGATTATATTAATATTTACAAATCACATAGAATTATTTACAAGATTCTATATGGCTGGGCTGGCAGCTTTTCAGTTTTTCACAGCTTGTACCTCAGAAAATTATATCCCAAATAACAGAGGCCCCAAGACCGAACCGTTTGTATGCCACTTGTTACCGGTATGCTGCTTAAGGTGGCTTCTCCTATTTTGACTAGGTGAGCTCTATCAGTGAGCCAGTTTGCTACCGATCATATGGATTGATGCTTAGTTGAGAGAGTTTATCTAATATGCCCAAGAGTGGAATAGTGTCAAAGGCTTTGGCCAGGTCTTCCCCTCATCCATGGCTTTGGTGACTGTCTCAAAGAAGTCAACCAAATTTAGCAGACATGATCTCCCCTTGATGAAACAAAACGTTGTGGGATATATTTATCTCCTGCCCACACACAAATACATGCCAGTTATTTTGTGTGACACACACTAGGAGGGTCTCCATTCTGGGAGGGAACTTCACCCAAGAGTTTGTCATGTCACTATATGTAGATTCACTTAGGGGTAGTGTGCTGACATGTGGCATAAGTGAGATAGGTTTAAGAGAAGAGCTGTTATACTGTGCTTGCAGTGTTTTTTTTTATTTTTGACCCTGTTTCCCTTTGACATGCTGGTTGACATCACAAGATAGGTCTGCGATGATGTTTACAATGGAAACACCTACATCGGTATGGTGACACATTCCTCCAATGCACACCTGTCTTCTCTGCAGAAAGAGCTGCTGGTATAATGTCAGTATGACCACCAAGATCTGCCTGCACCTTTGTACCCCAACAGATCCCTGGAGTATCCCTCTCTGGAAGAGTCGAATAAGCACAGACTTTCCTCTCTCCCTACAGTAGTACCTAGGAGGTGCCCAAAGTCACTAAATGAACTCAGGATGCTTGGGTCATAGGCAGGGCTTTATTCCTCTATGCAAGCAGAGTTGGATAAGATTAACATTTGAAGCCAAGTTGTAACACATCTTTTGAGGTCATGCCCACACATCTGCCATGCTTAGCGGCTAGCAAAATATATTTTAGAAATGCAGTTTCTTGGACATCTAGAATATGTAGTAAATGCAATGAGTGCATCCACATATGGTTCTGTAAGCACAATGCCCAAAGGTGGTCCAAAGACTCAGTTCTTCACAGAGGAATCTAAAATTGGCAATACTGTGGGGAATTTCCTACAAACATTACAAACTGTTCATGCCATTTCACTTATTTGAACACCAGTAAAGTTTTGGTACTGCGTCATTTGTTTTTAGGTTTTACTATACATGGCAGGGGGGTGTTGCACAGATATGTAGTGTACCACATTACTGACATTAATGGGTCATGGCAAGTTTAAGATGAAAAAAATGAGAATTGCAGGTTGCAACACACTCTATACAATGCTCTGGCACTAATGTTCTTTTATATGGTTTTCTATGTGACCCCTTATATTTCTATTAACTGTCTTGCATTCAGAGAAGAATATTATTAAAATTACTGTGTAGAAAGTCTGTATTATTCATTCATGTCCATACATTCACCTCAGTAAGAAGAGCTTGTGAGTGAAACAAATGCTCAGTAATAATATCTGCAATATGCTTGTATTTCAGAAGCAAAAAGTATAGTACTTAATTTCCTTTAAGCCTAGATTTTCCCACTTATGAGAATGAAGAAAATCACATGAGCTGGGATTGGGATTTACTGCCATAAATCGGTGTTTTTTTCAGGCTTATTCCATAAGTTAATGTTAATGGAACCTTCAGTGGCCCAAGGAGTTTCCTCATTTATTTAGCACATTTTACAAATCATTATAACAGGTGTGCCAGTAAACATCTATACTGAATGCTTATTCCTGTTAATGTAATTTTTAGCAGAACTTATTTTGAAGGCGCAGTAATGACCTGCAGGGGTTTGCATGTCTGGTGTTGTATCACACAAGGGAGGATAAAAGCACTCCACCCATAAGTATGCTTTGATAGTCTGATACACAGTCATCACCCCATGCTGTCCACATAGTGAAAGAGCACATTATAAGCATCCTACGTAGAGCTGCTTGAGAAGTGAGATCACATTCTCCTTAACAGGCAGGACATACTTGAGTTCCTGCCTCCAATTTATTCTGCCTAAGTACTGACTGATTGTGTTTTCCTAACAATTTGAAAATACTACTTAGCATAGTTTTAAATTCTTCCATCTCCAGAATAGTCCACAAGACAGAAAATCAGTACTGTCTTGTGAGTTTCACTGCAAGATGGATATCATCAAATGTAACCCAGTTTTGTTTCATTTTATGCTTTGCTGTGCCAGCCTCAGATTGTTGTCTTTGTTAACCTCAGCTCATTTTCACAGTCCCTTACTGATGCTTGACCTTTATAATGTGTTAGAGCTGTCATAGGTAGAACATTTCTTTTTTGTCTTCATATCACTTCCCTCACCAACATGTAGCTCAGTTCCTGTGTCATGCAGGGTACAGGTGGTACTTACAGCTGGAACAAGTCAGTTGTAAATAAGTTACTAAAAGACCCCCTACACATGCAGCACACCAGAAGCAGCTGTGCACTATCACTGGCCAGATCTTCACAGTCTTCAGGGCCAAGTCTAATTATCTTCTGTTGAAAGCCCATTTCAGTTTGGAACCACTGACTATAAGGTTGCTCTACCTGTATCCCTAGTTATTTGAAAGACTTGTTAAATTCTGTAGCCTCTGTTCTTGTTCTCCTTGTTCTTCAGATACAAGCAAACATTTAGATAGCAAAACAAAACAGCAGTGCCTTGATGATGGGTATGTTGACTCCAATTGCACTCACATGCATGTGCATGCGCATGCGCACACGCACACATATGCACATGTGCATGTGCACACAAATGCACACACGCGCACACATGCACACACACACGCGCCCGCACACACACATGCACGCACACACACACACCCACACACATACACACACACACACACACGCGCAAACACGCACATGCGCGCACACACACACACACACACACACACACACACACACACACACACATCCATGTACACCCATTTACACACAGACACAAATACAGATTACACACATACACACATGGATGCATACAAATATCAGTGAAGTCCTTCTGAATGCAGGGCCCTATTTCAGAAAGTGGAAGAAAAGGTTCTAGGAAAAAAACTAAATCTATATCATATGTACAGAGAATTAGAATATGAGAAATAGACCAGTTAAGTTACAATCAAAGTCAGTGATGCAAAATGTAAATAGCAAAGATCTTATTAATATTGACCTATGAAGCAAGTTAAAAGAGGTGCTGTAAAAAATTCAGATGATGCTTTTAATAACAAAGTTGTCAGTAGATTCCAGGCATATATTATTTCCCAATTCCCCCATCTTACCCTACTTGAAATGGTGATATGATAACCAATGAATGTATAAATGTCTATTGCTGGAGCCAGAGTTGGATATTAACAATCAAAGCACAGTGAGAAAGAGAGGTGTGATCTGACCCTAAGCCAGTGTAGCAGGGGCATGCTGGTCCCAAGGAGCTCATTGCTGAGATTCTGTTTGTTGCTGGGGCATCAGTTTAGCCACCCCTAATATCATATCATAAGCTGAAATGTTATCTTAATGACCTGAAATCACTGCAGGAGACCATCTCCCACATCTGTGTTCTTATGAGCATCCTTAACAGTAAGATGTTTTAGGACTCCTGCTGTAGGCCATCGATGTACTCCATTTATGTTTTGCTATCCAAGATGGGAGAAACAACAGAGACATAATGGGCTGGATGGTCTGTATTCTAGAACATCCCTACCACATTTTTTTGTGTTGCCTGTTTACTCAGAAAGATTATATACATAGTCACACATAGTCTACACTTTGTGGTAACTTTGATGAATTCCCCTCAATATTTAAGGCTGTAAGAAAATCAGTAGGAAAGATAAATTTAAGAGAAAGAAGGTGGGAGTTATGCTTGTGTTGTTGTTCACCAAGAATGGTGTACACTTACTGTGCACTTAGTGTAGGCATTCATGTGCCCAAGAGCTAAAACGTTAACTCAGATTTTAGATGATCCTTTTCCTTGTACTGGACCGAGGAGAGCCACTGACATGACCAAAACATGTCAATGGTGAGATTGAAGTGAATATTCATTGAAGAGCATTTCAGGCCTGATGGCAAAATATTAACATTTGGGAATTGGTCTCAATGCACCCACACTCTTTATTGACATGGCAGCCACTGAAAGGCAAGAAAGAATCATGTGACATCCTGCATGCAGAAAAACCTTATGAGTACTTTTTAAAGCACTGGACAGCACTATATATTACACATATAATCCATATGTGTATCCCTGAGACCTCTTTAACACCCTAGTGGACCAACTAGGTACATCTTCTGTACATGGAACACAGTGTAAAAACACCTAAGAAGTTGCTTCCAGGTCTATGTTCATGCATCGAGTATTGAATGTTAAACAGCAAAAGTTTAAACTACCAAACATGCTTAACATCATAAAATAATTCATCAAATGGCCATAGTTGGTCAACATCATGAACGTAATCAACCAGTGTGGGGGGGCTTCACCCCCACACCCGCCATACAACCCCTATCTATGTATACTAACTCTTAGATCACACTACAGTGGGGAATAGGGCAAATTTTAAAAAGATTTACTTTGCTTACCTTATGTAGCATGGTACTTCCTGGTTGTTGACCAGCTATGGCCATCAAATTAATTACTTTTCGATATTAAGCTTGTTCAGTAGTTTAAAGTTTCGATGTTTAACATTCGATTAAAGGCATTCACTGTAATTCTTATTCGATGTGCGGACATAGATCCGTTACTGACAATTGTGTACTGCCACTCTGATCACAATAAATTAATTTGTATCACTTTCTCTTCTCATTCTTCTTCTTCTGGTTCTGTCTGAGGTCAATGTTACGATATTAAAGGAGATAGTGTTTTTTGTTTGACAGCTTGCCCTTTCACACACTAATGATCAAAATTAACGAGTACCTTTTAAAAGAAACATTGTTGTATCAGCTGTAATTGAAAAGAAGCTGTCACTGTGTGCATGCCTTGAAATCTTCTGTAGTGCTCCACTGAAAGAAAGAAATTCCACGATTAAACCCATAGTCCACTAAAGAGGCAAAGTCAGCCTTCATAACAAATGAATGCTCTGACAGGGAGAGGTACAACCTACGCAACTGCAGCAAAGCTTTCCAATTAAGCTGGCAGAGTAAGTACCCTGATGCAGGGAAACCTGATCTAATGAAGCCATGCCAGTATATGTTTTGTAAGAGGTGGAGCATCATGTCTGCCAAGATGGACGGACCATACCTCTCAACTGTACAGATATTCGCGGAATGTCCAGAATTTTGCCTCATATTTTTGGTCTGTTCCCCATAAAATTTAGTTTTTTTTTGGCAAAGCATTGAGAATTGAAGTCAGGAAATAATGAAAGACATTTGAGTTTCAGACTACATATCCTTCAGAAAATACATAATAATGCAAAATCTGTTATTCTGTCAACTTTCTGTTTGTAAGAGCAATATTTAAAAATTGTCCCTATTTTTGGGCCTTTGCTTCACCATTGTGTCCAGATTTCTTACTCTAAGAGGTTGAGAGGTATGGGACAGACCATGGTCAAGTGAATGGAATTAAGCACTTATAACGCTAAGTTCACAAGCCAGAATGTATTGGGTAACCTGTGGTACATCACAACTTCTGTTATTACAAGTCGTTGCTGAAGCATTCCATGCTACCCTGAGTGATTTAGTATTGCCAAACAAGAAATCGAGGAAACTTTCTACAAAATTTCAGTTAGAAAGGCATATGTGATTAAGCAAAGGCAACAGTTTTATTACCTGCTGTCCCAATATTTTGACACTAAGCTGTCTTCCTTTGGGACTGGAATGCAAGGTAGTCTTAATTGGTTTTAATATTTTGAAGATGTTGTTGTTGCCAAGGTAGATGTTTTAACACATGAGAGCATGATCTCTATAATGTAATTATACTTCAATAACAAATTAGAGGCAAAAAATGCCAAATGCATAAGTAAATAATTCTTCAACAGGATCATAAGCAGGGAGTGGTGTAGCATGGCAACATTTGTCAAAATCGCACAGTATAAAGTGATGGGGACAAGAGAAATGGGAAAAAGTAGGCACAAAATGGATTGCGAGCCTAGATATCAGGGTTCAATAAATCAGAGTATCCCATTTGAGGATGTGCATATTTTATTTATGTATATCATAAACAAAAAACAGTAAGGTAACATTCAAACCAAAACGATAGGCTGCCCTATTTTTGTAGTTACTAACCTTCTCACTGATTGTTTTCTCTCTGGTGACTGCTGCTCCTCCTGTTTTCTCTCTGGTGACTGCTGCTCCTCCTGCAACCTCTCCTCTTTCAACCCTCTAACTTTCTCTGAATGCTTAAAACATACTGACTGGTCCTCTCTAAAAACCCTTCCTCTAGATGATGCTGTTTCCTACTTTAACCACTCATTCCTAACCCGTCTCAATCAGCAAGCTCCCCCCTAGAACCAAACGCATCAAAACCAATCCCTTCCCATGGTTATCAAAAGATACTAAACTAGCCTTGCACCAAAGGGACAAAAAATGGAAACAATATCAAAAACATAAAAACCCTAACACCCTCCTAGAGTATAAGCAACTACAAAACGCCACAAAAAAATAATAAAGACTGCAAAGTCCACTACTCCAAATTCCAGTCCTTGCACTCAACATATCCCAAAAAATTCTGGGACTCCATCTCATCCATGCTGCATCCTGGCAACAAAGAAAACCCCTTCCAAGACCCCAACCTCTCTAATCTTGAAACAGCCAGACAGTTCAACTCATTCTTCATAGACTGCATAGTTAAACTATCAGCCTCCTTCCTACCCCCCTTCTCCACCACCACCCCTCCTCGTGCCCCAACCACCACCCCAATCATCAACCTTCCTCCACATCCTTCTGCCTCAAGTCCATCCCCACAAGCACTATAAAAATACTTCTCCTCAAACTCAAATGCTGTCACAGTGCACCCGACAACCTTCCACCCACCTCCCTCAAACAGTCTGCAGAGAGCATTGCCTATCCCATCTCTATTCTTATAAATAGATCCATACAAGAATCATACATCCCTTCTATCTGGCACCATGCTTACGTCATCCTCCTCCACAAAGGTGGCAAAAATACTGATACCACCAACTTCAGGTCTATTGCCATCCTTTCCCCTCTTCCAATACAAGCACAACGCATGGCACATCTAACACTAAACAATCTCCTCTCCCCTACCCAACACGGCTTCTGCCCTGGCCACAGCACCATAACTGCCTTTCTTTCCTTTCTTGAAACCATAAACCTCGAACACGACTCAGGCAAGTTTGTATCCACACTATTCCTAGACCTGTCAAAGGCCTTTGACACCATCTCACACTCCCTATTTATATCCCAACTCTCCACCCTACACCTCTCTCCCACCACCATCGTCTGGTTTTCCAGCTACTTGTCCAATTGCCAACAAGCTCTCCAATGGAAAACTTCAACCTCCCCCTTCTTTTCCACACCCACAGGTGTCCCACAAGGTTCTGATCTTGGCCCTCTTCTCTTCAACCTATTCATTATTAACTTTCACCATTCCATCCCAGACTCATCTATCATCCAATATGCAGATGACTCAACAATCATCTGCTCAGCCTTCTCCCCCTCTGAGCTCCTAGCAAAAACCCAACTAGCCTTCTCCAAAACAGAAACCTGGATGCAGTTGAACCATCTGGCACTAAATGCAAATAAAACCAAACTAATGTTTTTTTCCCCTTCCAAAAACTCCATTGACCTTCACATTCACCATACAGAGCCAAAACAACACCCTCCTTGAAATTATTCCCAACAACAAGCTTCTTGGCATCATTATTCATGAAGAACTAAAATATGGCACCCATATCCACTCCACAATCAGTAAAATCCACCAAAAATTAGGTCTCTTCTACAGGCACAACCGCTTCCTAAGCCCTCTACCCGTCAAACTCTTGCATCCACCTTCCTACTCCCCTCCCTTATGTATGGTGCCTATCTTTTCACCAATCTCCATCTTGGCCTTAAGTCCAAACTTGAATCCTGCTACCACAAGATCTCCAAATTTGCAACCAATTCAAAAAACTCATCCCACCACTGCCACTCCCTCCTCATCCTCAACTGGCTTGAACTACCCAACAACTTCAGTTAACTACAACTCACCATTGCCCACAAGCTCATCTTTAAACCTGCCAACTGCCCAGCTCTCGCTACTCCCTTAAAACCTTACATTACCAACTGCACACTCAGATCCAAAAAACAAAATCTCCTTCAGGTCCACAAACCTGCATGACCTCCTGGCCATCTACTGCTGTCCCACTCCTTAGCTAAACAGTGAAACTCTCTCCCCATGCACCTATGCAACCTACCTAAAAATATAAATTTCAAATCTCAGCTACTCTCTCATCTTTCTTCCAAATGGGAATGACCTTGCACACTCCAACTTAAACCTCTCCCCCATTTCACCTTGCACTGACTCATCCAACTACCTCTACTATTACTTCATCCCATCCAAAACAATCCCTCCCGTACTAAAAACTAATTTTCTCTCTAATATGTATTGTACTATACTCTCCAGTCTCAAATATACCATTGCCCTCTCCATGCATAGTATTTTCTTAACCTACTAATGGCTAGTAGCTATATATTTTGAAATGTTAAACCTACAACTGAGTTTATAACAAAAATATTCACTTTATGTAACTGTTGAAATTTCTGTATTGAATTATGTCTTTTCATTTTTGTAACATTGTGACAAGCCAATTGCAAATATCATGGAGCTTATCTGTAAATGTTTAATTAGCTGTATGAACTATGTCCTTTTGTAACATGTGAAATGTAACTTGCAATTATTGTGGAGCTTTTCTCCCCGGGCCTCCACTGAAAACAGGCTCTTCCTGGCCCAGTGGACTTCCCGGTCATCAAACTTAAATAAATAAAAATAAATAAATATCCTATATCCTGTGTGCATTATCAACAGACTTGCCCATCCTTTGCTTATCATCAGCCTCTCCCAATCATTCAGAAATGTTTCTTTACAAACCTTTCTTAATCCTAGTTATGTTAATATGCATATATGGGTGTAGGACAATGCATCAAACGTACAGTGTCCTATGGTTGATGCCCAAATGTAAAACCCAACAATATCAACACATTCTGTGCATACTCCAGAGTGGACTAAACCAATAACATATTTTTTTACAGGGGGAGCAAGTTCCCCTGCACCCCCTACACACCCTGCTAAATGTAAATGTCAACTCCCAGATTGCACAGTCCTTGGGGAAAACAACTGTTTCCCTGCTCGGGGATTGTCGATCTTGCACACCTGTCACCCCTCTGTCTGTGTCGACCAAATGGCCTCAACCTTGTCTGTGTCAGGGTTCTGGACATTAACTACAATGCTCTAGACCCATGTATATATATATATATATATATATATATATATATATATATATATATATATATATATATATATATATATAGAGGGAGAGAGAGAGAGAGATGTGCGTGTGTGCTTACAAACTGAACACTAAATCTTCAAAACTGACAACTCCATCTTAGGTCAACACCCTAGACCATTAATGCAATGTCAGATTAAAAAATAATAACTAGAATTAATTAAAATAAAAATGTATCTGTAAAAATTTAACCAAATTAGAAAATGGAGCTACCTATAAAATTGACAGAATCCTAAATACCTAAATTAATTAAGACTAAGCTACCAAAAAAGCTTAACTAAATGATAAAAAACACATATACTACTACCCTTACCACACTGTTACAATTATATCAATCATGCTGTAAAATATGTTAAAATCATTTCATAACTAGAAAAGAAAAAACACCCACATAATAGGCAATTCATAAAGACACGTGAAAACTAAATTCACACAGATAATGTTAATTATTACATCCCACTAAAGTGACCGAACACCTATAATTCAGAACTAAAGTGACCGAACACCTATAATTCAGAATTAAAAAAAGTTAAAAATTCATACCTGGAGTATTTGTTAGTAGTTCATCTGCTACATGAATGTTTAACTAATGTTTAAGGTGTTTACCTTACAGCCACAGGGAGCAGGGTTTGATTCTAACATGAGGTAATTGGCTAGACTTAAGTTGTCCAGAAGGGCACTTAGCCTAGTACTAATCTATGAATTATGAAACATACTTTGCTTCTCCATCCAGTCATATGCCTGTAACTTTGGCAGCTTTAGCGTTCAGTATTTTTTTGTCCTCACCAGCTTGGTCACCCTGCCCCCTAACACTATACTAAGCATGACATTCTTTCCTCCTACTGAATGTGGCCTGGTCATACTTATTGCTGTAGTACTGCAGGGAGAGTTGGGCTTTTTGTGGCCATAGTCAATAACTTGCAATGATTTTTACATTTGTTGCCTTACTTCCGAGCTGCTCCTGCATGTTGAATGCACACTACATGTTAATGTTTACCACCAGTTCCATGTTATAATGTGCTGTTTTATGCAGCTTTTGTCTCTTGTAGCACACAGACACTATTCCCCTCCCTTGAGACATGAGAGCTGGCTGTCAGCTATTCAGAACAAAGCTGGGTGGATAACTGCATAAAATTGCTGGGTTTGTTGCTTGTATTTATAGTCGGGACCACAACTTCTACTCCAGTCAAACCATGTTACAGCCATAGCTTTTGTCAGATTCTGAAAGAGCTCACCAAAGCACCAGAAAGTCTCAGCCAAACATGGCAATATCCACTGCTGTTCTTTAGTGGCTTAATGTAATATTGTGTGGCAAAAATTTGATTTATCCTTGCTGACTAACAACAAAATGAGGTTCACTGGAAAAATACTACAGTACAGGTTTAAGGCTTTGTTCTGCACTCTCAAAGAAGTATGTAAGAAATGCATTGATCTCACAGAAATGTAACAACTTCCTTTTGTACTTCACTGGTGCCTTCTTATGGTAGCCATCTGACACACACACACACACACACACATATATATATATATATATATATATATATATATATATATATATATATATATATATATGGGTCCAATACATAATCTCGAAATTTTGAAATACCGAATTTCAAAATCTCGAGACTATATAGCCGAAACCCCTAAATACCGAAAGACCAAAATCGTGAAATTTAAAATCACGGTGTACAGAGATATGGAAGTAGCACTTCTGGTGTTGTGGTTTTTGGATGGAAAGGTGGAATTCAGGTAAGTATCTATGTGTAAGTGTGTTGGTTATGGGCTTTAGTGTGTGTTAGTGTGTGTTGTGACTGTGATGTGTGTGTGTGAGGGACTGTAAAATGTGTGGGTGTGAGTTTCCCTTGTGTGTCTGTGTGATCTCAGAGTTAGTATATTTAAGTAGGGGTGTGCGGGATGATATATTTGATTGTGGGGGAAGTTGTGTGTATGCGTATGTGTGTTGTACGTTCAGGATTTTGAATTTCGTGCTTCTGGTCTTTCGGTATTTAGGGCTTTCGGCTATATAGTCTTGAGATTTTGAAATTCGGTATTTCAAACTTCCCAGATTATGTAGTGAACCCATATATATATATATATATATATATAAAATATACACACGATGCATACCATCTTGATGTCACGATGCATACCATCTTGATGTCACGATGCATACCATATTGATGTCACGATGCATACCATCTTGATGTCATGATGCATACCATCTTGATGTCACGATGCATACCATCTTGATGTGCAAATATTTACATCAGTCTAGAAACACCCTTAATTAAATTTGAATCAAGTAGAGATTTAAAAAATTGTATCCAAGGAGGAGGCATCCTGCATAAAAGATGTAAGTTTGATCACAAGTAGAGCATCTGTGTTAGTTAGAAGATGGACACCACTACTGCAACCAGAATTTACTTCTTATACTACTAGAGTGAAAATACAACCGGATACCATAGTGTAGAGATTACTGTAAACAGTTGTCTGTCTCTGCCTGGAATAGTAACATTAAAATCCACTCTAAGTCTCTTTTATCTGAGAAAGAACAAACCAGGATATTTAGTCTATAAGACAAAAGGAGGGTAGGAGGGCTTATTCTAAGTAAGCCTAATAAAACTCTTAGCATATTATCGAACCACTGTCTTAAATATTTATCAGAAAACTAGTTTTACATCTAACAATGGTGCAGTGGCGCAGCGGTTAAAGTTGTCACCTCACAGCAAGAGTTTCTCCAGTTCAATTCCCTGTTGGGGTACCTTCTGTGTGGAGTCTGCATGTCCTCCCTGTGTTTGTGTCAGTTTCGCTCTTTCTGGTGCTCCAGTTTCTTCCCACGCTACAAAGACATGGTTCTGGAGTATTTCTCCTCAGGCCTCTGCTGAAAATTGGATATGTCATTGAATTATACATATAACATATGATAGTCTTGATGTACAGATACATCTTGATGTACATGCATACCATCTTGATGTCACGATGCATACCATCTTGATGTCACAATGCATACCATCTTGAAGTCACGATGCATACCATCTTGATGTGCAAATATTTACATCAGTCTAGAAACACCCTTAATTAAATTTGAATCCGTGTAAAGGGTCATCAAGTAGAGATTTAAAAAATTGTATCCAAGGAGGAGGCATCCTGCATAAAAGATGTAAGTTTGATCACAAGTAGAGCATCTCTGTTAGTTAGAAGATGGACACCACTACTGCAACCAGAATTTACTTCTTATACTACTAGACTGAAAATACAACAGGATACCATAGTGTAGAGATTACTGTAAACAGTTCTCTGTCTCTGCCTGGAATAGTAACATTAAAATCCACTTTAAGTCTCTTTTATCTGAGAAAGAACAAACCAGGATATTTAGGCTATAAGACAAAAGGAGGGTAGGAGGGCTTATTCTAAGTAAGCATAATAAAACTCTTAGCATATTATTGAACCACAGTCTTAAATATTTATCAGAAAATTAGTTTTACATCTAACAATGGTGCAGTGGCGCAGCGGTTAAAGTTGTCACCTCACAGCAAGAGTTTCTCCAGTTCAATTCCCTGTTGGGGTACCTTCTGTGTGGAGTCTGCATGTCCTCCCTGTGTTTGTGTCAGTTTCTTCTGGGTGCTCCAGTTTCTTCCCACGTTACAAAGACATGGTTCTGGAGTATTTCTCCTCAGGCCTCTGCTGAAAATTGGCTCGTTCCATGTTGGACTTTCCTGGTAAACAAATGTTAAATAAGTAAATAAATAATGTTACACATGTATAACTTCGTGGAAAAGCTTCTGAATTAAAGTTAGGTTATCAAGCAAATCAAAGGTTTTGGATGTATCCAGAAAGATGTCATTAGCAGGAAATCATGGATCAAAAGTCTTACTGAACCAATGCTGATTACTGTTTATGATGCTTAAATCCATTAGACCAAGAAGTAATCCTATTAAACAGATTAAGTGTGAAATTTTCTGTGGAATCCCTCATGGCTTTACCCTTATAAAGTAGGGTAACAAACACCACCTTCCTAATTATAGGCACTTGGTTCATGTCAAAGGACTTCAAGAAGATGTTGGCCAAATTGAGAAAATAATATAACAAAGTCTTCACTCGAGATGCTAGGCCAGTAGCTTTTCTTAATTCAGTTCTGTTAAGTGTTTTGCATGCCCTGCAAGAAATCTTTCAGCTGTACAAGTATATTAAGACACTGTACATGTATGCATATATGTGCATGTATAGCCTCCAGGGTGTTTGTGATACATATATATATATATATATATATATATATATAAATATATGTATATATGGATCTACTTTCAATGAACAAAAGTACGATCCACCAAATCTAAGTTACCCGACCTTAATCCACCGAAATTCTATTTAAACGAAACAATGGACTTCTGAATCCCTTTCACAGGGAAAGGAACCCCTTGACTACCATGGTGAACTTTGCCCTCTCCCAGTGTAATGTAATCTCAGAGTTGGCATATTTAAGTAGGGAGGTTTGGGGGCAAAGCCCCCTACTTTGCTGGAATAAGTTGCTTTCCATTTTGTTTCGTTTGCATGGTGGTTAAGTGGTTTCTTTCCCTGTGAAAGGAATTTGGCAGTCCGTTATTTCGTTTAGATAGAGTTTCGGTAGGTTAATGTCAGGTAACTTAGATTTGGTGGATTGTACTTTCAGTTATTGAAATTAAATCCATATATATAGGAACTGAATATGGACAAATCCTCCTTTGGCCGACATCTGTTTAGTAGACTACACGGACAGTCGACAGGTGTTCAAGATTGACAGGTCTCAGATTAAGGAAATATGCCATTTCTCTGAGATTGTGCAATCTTGGAGTTTGTATATATAATTAGCACTGTGCATTGGGATGCGGGGCTTGCTCCCATGCAAAAAAATCATGTTTTACTCCGTTTTTTTAAACTTTGTTTTGCCACAATTTTTCCTTGGCATAGGAGTAGTAGCATGTTGACGTTTGCAAAGTTGATCTTTTGTGGTCAGCCTTATGAACGTCGACATTTGGGACATTCATCCTTTTTCTGTAGACGTGTGTGTGTGTGTGTGTGTGTGTGTGTGTGTGTGTGTGTGTGTGTGTGTGTGTGTGTGTGTGTGTGCATGTATGTGCGTATTACATACTTTTATTAGAACTGCAGATCATTGAAGACAGATATTTTGACACATCTATAAATTAACAGAATTCTTTTATTTTGGATATAATTTTGTTTTAGATGCTACAGATAAATAGAGTGGTAGTTAGAAAAGACATGGTGGCTGCTGTAGCATCTAAAACAAAATCAAATTAAAAATAAAAGAAATCTATTAATTTATGCGTGTCTCAAAATGAGTTATGCACATGATCGTTGCCTTCAGATGAACACTATCTGCCTCTGCTGATGTCCTGTCCTATATGCTAGAAATTAATAAAAGTAAGAAGCTGCAGAAACACACTTCATGGATAGTTATACTGCTGGAAGATGCTGGCAGATGCGTTTACCTTACCGACGTGAGCTAGGGCATAGAATGGACTGCATTTCAAAAAGCAGCTTTATGTTGGGCATACCCACAGTCGATATTTGTTGCAGATTGTTTCCTTACTGATTCAGTACTTCACAGCCTCTTAAACTATGTGTTACTTGTTTAGCCATACTGTTCCTACATAGGCTGCTATTTAACTTTAATAGTGCCAAGGACTACATTCATATAATCTTTTAAGCTTTATTCAGAGCAGGTACAATCCTGAAAAACGGTAGCACTTCTGAGTGTAGAAATCCAAATTGTGTCAGAAACAGCAAACTCTAAAAAAATCACCTAAAGACAGCACACAACACTGTCCCAATTCCAAAACAAAATTCCACTGACTAGCACAGTACAAGAAATTAAAACTTTATAGAGCACTTCTATGCACATCAAGTGTAAGGACTTCTTCAAAAGGTTTGACAACAAGTATTGCCATACTTAAGTCCTCTGCAATGATGAAACTGATCACATGATAAAAATGGTCATGTGATAATAGGTGTATACCAGTTTATCAGCCTGCAGACTGTTACATGCTTAGCTAATAACCAGACAGTGACCAAAGATGAGAATCAAACCCTATACTATGAGTTTAGCTGGGCAAACACCTTAACCATTATACCACCCCCCCTTCTACAGGATGAAGGCACCTTCCACTGAGGTTTGAACTAAGATCATCTTATTCAGAAACCAGAGTGCTAATAATCACATAATGAAATCACTTTAAAAAAACTCTTAAATGCATATAAACAAAATTGTAACTTCATTAAATGCAGTTTTCATAATGAGTCTTATTAACTTAAAAGCACTGTTACAAAATATTGTAAAAATTGTTTTCTTGTTTGAAAAATAATTATACACAAAAAAATGAGTAAGGCATTCTTTACAGCTTGGCCATTTTTATTCTTAAAACACTTGTAATATATCTGTTGTCATTTAACCCTGGGAAAATGACGGCATTGAGCTTTAACGGCTGCAGTAATTCTCAGTGCCCAGGCCTGCTTTCCTAGTCACCTCCATCACCCCCCTCCCACAGTCCATCATTATTTTTCTCGATTCTTTTTATGTATGTTCTCTGGTTATATTATAACCTGTACTTTTTTACTCATGTAATACCTCTGTATCAGTTACTGTATTATGAAGCTTTTCTCCCCGGGCCTCCGTTGTAAATGAGCTCCTGGCCCAGTCAGACACTTTCCAGTAAACAAATGTAAAAAAAAAAAAAAAAAAAAGTAAATAAAATGCATCTAATTTGCAAGAGTGAAACCACACATAACAGCATATATAAAAATCAGTACAAATGTCCTAAATGTATATAAAGTGTGGTAGTACCAAAGTAATTTCAGCTGTAAAAAAGTGGCATCTCGAATAGCTATATATCTGACAGAGCAGAACAAAGGAATTCAGCATCTTGGGCAGTGCACCCATTTCATGCTCCCTAGCCTTCAGCAAATTGTTAAAGAAGTTGACAGCTTACAGGCTGTCAGTTATTGGCAAATTGTAAACTGTCTGCCTATCTGTTCTATTCTGTTTCTTTTTAACTACCTACAATAAACAGTTTACAAGCTAGACTGCTTACCTGACAGCTTAAGAGCTGTCAGACTGTTTATAAATGTTTGTCACCCCCACCCAAATTTTCATACAGGCAGGTGCTCTGTTTGCCTCATCTTTGCTACAGCACTGGCATCTTGCTTCACATTATTATTTGAATGCAGGTAGCATGAACTTTCTTTCGGATGAGCTGTTAAATTGAGGGCCCATTTGCCCTTGTGGGTGGGAGCTTAGGTGAACCTAAAAGATCAGCTGTCAGAAAGTAGTACAGGAATTTACCTGGTTCTCTGGCCAAGTTTTCCCTAGTCAGTATAAATAACACTTTGTATCTCCCCTGAAAAGAGGCTGCTGTTATAGTGGGACTAACATGGTTAACAAAAGATAGATAAATAAGTGCATCATCTTTTATCTGCAGGCAAATTGTTCAGTGTAAATCTCAGTTTTGTTGTAAAGTATTGTTTGTCCCCTTTGAAGATTTCATGTTATGTAACGTAAAGACTGTCTTCATTTACGGGGAAGTGGTGAACCATGACCCATTTTACAAGCTCACAACATAAATTTGGCATTTATTGTGAATAATATGTGTTCTGCTCCCAGGCTGGAATTGCGCTACCTTTTATGGGCAGCATGCATTTCAACTGTACAGATTTCGCAGAATGTCTAGATTTTGCCTTCATATTTTTGGTCTGTTTTTTGATAAAATTGTGGTTTTCATGCAAATTAGTGGTAAATCATTAAAGATTGAAATTAGAAAATAATGACAGACGTGAGTTTTAGACTTTATATCCTTCGGAAAATTCATGTTAATGCAAAAACCTGTTATTCTATCAACCTTCCAAGTGTGTAAGAGCAATATTTAAAAATTGTCTCTAATTTGGGGCCTTTGTCTCACTTTTATTTATGGCTTTGTCCAGATTTCTTGCTCTAAGAGGTTGAGAGGTATGATGGGTAGTCTCATGAGAATATTTAAAAATACAAAAAGGAGGAGTACCATGCTGGTCACCTGCGAAAAACATTAGAACACAGGAATGACAGACCAAGAGATTTTACAGTAGCTCTAAACAAAGGGTTAACACAGTCGTAAAGTTCAAGCTGACTGTATTGTAAAGTGTCTGTTGACCCAGAAGGATGTATCACTTCAAAAATGTATAGTAGTGACTAGGAATATAACAGTAATGTAGAACACACATCTCTTGAGATGCAGTAACATTTAGCACTAACAGTACCATGAAAATCCCATGCTTACAGATGGCTGACAGACTTTCAGAAGTACCGATGTCTTCATGTTTGAAAAAAATGCTACTTGTGATCAATTTCAGAAGGTTTACCAAATTACTTAAACAAGGACATTTCATTTCTCTATAAGCTGTGATAGTGTTCAAGTAAAGCTCACTTCATATGTTATTTTACTGTGCATTTTCTTTTCAGTTTGCTGTGGGTTATATTTTTTTCAGCTGTAGAAATTTGGTCTTCAGTAAGTCAGTTGTTGGTTGGACTAATAAGAAAGTGATATCAGTCTTCAGTGAAAAGTGTGGATTTTCAGATTCTGTATAGTATTAGCAGATGAAGAGCCTGGAAATGTATAATGTGATAGCAGAAAAGGACCTTGAGTCAATAAACCTGTAATGTACATGTTAATCACAGGACAACTGATACTCAGGGATTCATTTACCCTCTACATCAATAATTCTTTTGTGCCATGCAATACAGCTTTTAGTTGCTCAGTAGTTACTCTAACCGTGTCCTCAGGTAGTACAGTTTATCTAACAGCTACTCCATCTGTGAAGTAATATTTCCTGATATATCCTGTTGAATGTGTATCTTTAGACTGCATCCCATATTTATTTATTTCCAATTGCAAATAATGTAGCTTTGCATTTTGTACTCAGTCTTATACTGTTACCTACTTCTGTGTGTGCTGACTCTTCCCAATGAAAGAACCATGTATCGTTTTTGGCTGTTGCTGTCTCAGAACCACAAAGGAGGTTGTTTTTCATATGAGTAGGTCTATCTCTGAACAAAGCCTTTTTATTCTGTAGGTATTATTTTACACAGGTGTAGACATATTTAGGAGCAGTTTCTGTGAGACCCTAATAAGTAATATATGTGCAGTTGTGAGCTTAGACTTTGCCTTGTTGGACCCTTAGTTACAAACTCACTAGTACACTGTGGGATTTTGAAACATGAATCTCAAAAGGGAATTAAATTTTGTAGATGTGATTTGAAACCATGTTGTTTTAAGCATGGCTATAGCTGCTTTAATCAAGTACACTATTAACAGTGCCTGAAGCAGGTACAATCCTGAAAAAGGGTAGCACTTCCGAGTGTAGAAATCCAAATTGTGTCAGAAACAGCAAACTCTAAAAAAATCACCTAAAGACAGCACACAACACTGTCCCAATTCCAAAACAAAATTCCACTGACTAGCACAGTACAAGAAATTAAAACTTTATTGAGCACTTCTATGCACATGAAGTGTAAGGACTTCTTCAAAAGGTTTGACAACAAGTATTGCCATACTGAAGTCCTCTGCAATGATGAAACTGATCACATGATAAAAACGGTCATGTGATAATAGGTGTATACCAGTTTATCAGCCTGCAGACTGTTACATGCTTAGCTAATAACCAGACAGTGACCAAAGATGAGAATCAAACCCTATACTATGAGTTTAGCTGGGCAAACACCTTAACCATTATACCATCCCCCTTCTACAGGATGAAGGCACCTTCCACTGAGATTTGAACTAAGATCATTTTATTCAGAAACCAGAGTGCTAGTAATCACATAATGAAATCACTTTAAAAAACTCTTAAATGCATATAAACAAAATTGTAACTTCATTAAATGCAGTTTTAATAATGAGTCTTATTAACTTAAAAGCACTGTTACAAAATATTGTAAAAATTGTTTTCTTGTTTGAAAAATAATTATACACAAAAAAATTAGTAAGGCATTCTTTACAACTTGGCCATTTTCATTCTTAAAACACTTATAATATATCTGTTGTCATTTAACCCTGGGAAAATTATGGCATTGAGCTTTAACGGCTGCAGTAATTCTCAGTACCCAAGCCTGCTTTCCTAGTCACCTCCATCACCCTCCTCCCACAGTCCATCATTATTTTTCTCGATTCTTTTTATGTATGTTCTCTGGTTATATTATAACCTGTACTTTTTTACTCATGTAATACCTCTGTATCAGTTACTGTATTATGAAGCTTTTCTCCCCGGGCCTCCGTTGTAAATGAGCTCCTGGCCCAGTCAGACACTTTCCAGTAAACAAATGTAAAAAAAAAAAAAAAAAAAAGTAAATAAAATACATCTAATTTGCAAGAGTGAAACCACACATAACAGCATATATAAAAATCAGTACAAATGTCCTAAATGTATATAAAGTGTGGTAGTACCAAAGTAATTTCAGCTGTAAAAAAGTGGCATCTCGAATAGCTATATATCTGACAGAGCAGAACAAAGGAATTCAGCATCTTAGGCAGTGCACCCATTTCATGCTCCCTAGCCTTCAGCAAATTGTTAAAGAAGTTGACAGCTTACAGGCTGTCAGTTATTGGCAAATTGTAAACTGTCTGCCTATCTGTTCTATTCTGTTTCTTTTTAACTAATTTAACTACCTACAATAAACAGTTTACAAGCTAGACTGCTTAACTGACAGCTTAAGAGCTGTCAGACTGTTTATAAATGTTTGTCACACCCACCCAAATTTTCATACAGGCAGGTGCTCTGTTTGCCTCATCTTTGCTACAGCACTGGCATCTTGCTTCACATTATTATGTGAATGCAGGTAGCATGAACTTTCTTTCGGATGAGCTGTTAAATTGAGGGCCCATTTGCCCTTGTGGGTGGGAGCTTAGGTGAACCTAAAAGATCAGCTGTCAGAAAGTAGTACAGGAATTTACCCGGTTCTCTGGCCAAGTTTTCCCTAGTCAGTATAAATAACACTTTGTATCTCCCCTGAAAAGAGGCTGCTGTTATAGTGGGACTAACATGGTTAACAAAAGATAGATAAATAAGTGCATCATCTTTTATCTGCAGGCAAATTGTTCAGTGTAAATCTCAGTTTTATTGTAAAGTATTGTTTGTCCCCTTTGAAGATTTCATGTTATGTAACGTAAAGACTGTTTTCATTTATGGGGAAGTGGTGAACCATGACCCCTTTTACAAGCTCACAACATAAATTTGGCATTTATTGTGAATAATATGTGTTCTGCTCCCAGGCTGGAATTGCGCTACCTTTTATGGGCAGCATGCCTTTCAACTGTACAGATTTTGCAGAATGTCTAGATTTTGCCTTCATATTTTTGGTCTGTTTTTTGTTAAAATTGTAGTTTTCATGCAAATTAGTGGTAAATCATTAAAGATTGAAGTTAGAAAATAATGACAGACGTGAGTTTTAGACTTTATATCCTTCGGAAAATTCATGTTAATGCAAAACCTGTTATTCTATCAACCTTCCAAGTGTGTAAGAGCAATATTTAAAAATTGTCTCTATTTTGGGGCCTTTGTCTCACTTTTATTTATGGCTTTGTCCAGATTTCTTGCTCTAAGAGGTTGAGAGGTATGATGAGTAGTCTCATGAGAATATTTAAAAATACAAAAAGGAGGAGTACCATGCTGGTCACCTGCTAAAAACATTAGAACACAGGAATGACAGACCAAGAGATTTTACAGTAGCTCTAGACAAAGGGTTAACACAGTCTTAAAGTTCAAGCTGACTTTGACCCAGTAGGATGTATCACTTCAAAAATGTATAGTAGTGACTGGGAATATAACAGTAATGTAGAACACACATCTCTTGAGATGCAGTAACATTTAACACTAACAGTACCAGGAAAATCCTATGCTTACAGATGGCTGACAGACTTTCAGAAGTACCGATGTCTTCATGTTTGAAAAAAATGCTACTTGTAAATTTCAGAAGGTTTACCAAATTACTTAAACAAGGACATTTCATTTCTCTATAAGCTGTGATAGTGTTCAAGTAAAGCTCACTTCATATGTTACTTTACTGTGCATTTTCTTTTCAGTTTGCTGTGGGTTATATTTTTTTCAGCTGTAGAAATTTGGTCTTCAGTAAGTCAGTTGGTTGGACTAATAAGAAAGTGATGTCAGTCTTCAGTGAAAAGTGTGGATTTTCAGATTCTGTATAGTATTAGCAGATGAAGAGCCTGGAAATGTATAATGTGATAGCAGAAAAGGACCTTGAGTCAATAAACCTGTAATGTACATGTTAATCACAGGACAACTGATACTCAGGGATTCATTTACCCTCTACATCAATAATTCTTTTGTGCCATGCAATATAGCTTTTAGTTGCTCAGTTGCTCAGTAGTTACTCTAACCGTGTCCTCAGGTAGTACTGTTTATCTACCAGCTACTCTATCTGTGAAGTAATATTTCCTGATATATCCTGTTGAATGTGTATCTTTAGACTGCATCCCATATTTATTTATTTCCAATTGCAAATAATGTAGCTTTGCATTTTGTACTCAGTCTTATACTGTTACCTACTTCTGTGTGTGCTGACTCTTCCCAGTGAAAGAACCATGTATCGTTTTTGGCTGTTGCTGTCTCAGAACCACAAAGGAGGTTGTTTTTCATATGAGTAGGTCTATCTCTGAACAAAGCCTTTTTATTCTGTAGGTATTATTTTACACAGGTGTAGACATATTTAGGAGCAGTTTCTGTGAGACCCTAATAAGTAATATATGTGCAGTTGTGAGCTTAGACTTTGCCTTGTTGGACCCTTAGTTACAAACTCACTAGTACACTGTGGGATTTTGAAACATGAATCTCAAAAGGGAATTAAATTTTGTAGATGTGATTTGAAACCATGTTGTTTTAAGCATGGCTATAGCTGCTTTAATCAAGTACACTATTAACAGTGCCTGAAGCATGCTGTACTGTGAAATGTATATTCTGATGTTACAAAAGTAATCATGAAGACAATCCCATGAGTACAGCGTGTGCAATTATGAAACACTTAAAGCAGACTGAAATAATGAAGCAAGTTTATTGACTGTGATTTGAAACCAGGACATCTAGAATTTCATTTTTTTGTGAAAACCAGCTGCACCCCGAAGCAGCTGAAGCTTGACATGTGCCCAGCATGGTACTTTTTTCTGTAATGCATAGTCTGTTACAGTTACATTCAGAGAACAGCAGGGCATCATCAGAAAACACATGGGAAAAGGGGACATGTGAGTGACAGGAAAGGACATTGGTCATACCTGTGTGCTTGACACAAATACTAGTAGTCATGAAGGAGTTGCCACAGTGCAGTACTCACAGAAGAAGGCCCCAATGTGGCAAAGAAAATGAGAGGTACCAACCAAGGCTTGCTATTTTTTTTTATTTCATATTTATAACTAGATGATCTATTTAATTGTAATTTTGTGATTAAGAGGCAATACGGCTTTGTGATACCTTTGTAGTGCAGCTTGTTGGTTTCACCAAAATAAGAAAAGTGTTAGGCAGGTAGAGTTCATTTCCAAGCTATGGTATTTAACATTTCTTTTTTATATGCTTTTTCCTGCTGTGCCTGCCAACCATCAATCCTGTCACTATCAGGTGAAGCCCACTCGTTTCTTCATCCTGGGTATTCCCCAGGTAAGGCAAGAGCTAGCCAGGGAAAGGCATCATACAGACAGCATCAGCAGTGGTATGTGCCATTGCTGGCACCTTGGCAATGAGGGTATATAATAATAATAATAATAACAACAATATTATTATTATTATTATTATGGGTCTTACAAACAGCAGGAAGAGGAGTAATCACCTTATTCACTATCAGAAAGTATGTGAAAAGGGTGGGCTGTTTAGAAAACAAACCAAATACTTAACCTTACTAAGCTAACTTTTATTCATTTATTTTTTACAGAAAACATAATTCTGCTAAACTACACATACATTGAGTTCTGTATCCTGGGAATGGGAAAGTTGCCTATTTTTAGCAAAAGAAACACATAAAATCATAGCAGAAACAAATTTTCGTATGTTGGTTATAGTCCGGTAGTCTAAGAGAGTTAGGAGCCAACCCAGCACATACATGCAAGCTTGCACCTTCTTCATCCTTCTGAAAAGCCCCATCTTAGTCTTATTAGCATAACTATTTTTGCACTGCTGTTTATATGTATGTAGTTGTTAACCTTTGCGTACTTAATAAATAGATGAAGTCAGATGTTATTTTCATTATCTTTGTCAGGTTTTGCTTGACCACACCGTTTTATTTATTTATTGTTTACTTTGTTTATCAGAGTAGTAAACTGATCACAAGACATCATTTGCAGGTACATCTCAAGTGAAGAAATTCACAAAAATAAATCAATAAAACAGAACAAATGCAAAAGCACAGAGTAATCACAGAAGACAGAGAATCTCAAAGACAGTTAAAACAATATGTAATTATTATTGGCAATAATGAAAAAAAAACAAATGTGAAATATTTTTAGTAATAAATATGAGAGGGAAGCAGCAGGTGAGAACAGAGGGTCGAAGCAGAAGGGATGTAGGTGAGGAGGGAGATAGGTGATGTGTCCAGTGGAAAAGCACTTCCAGTCAAATTTTTGATGAATGTGTCTTTGAGTTGTGCTCTGAATGTGAGGAAAGAAAGACTTATTTTAGGTGTTGGGGGAGAGATTGCTAGAATGTGGGTGCAAGAATGGAGAAGGAATGTTTGGTGCAGTTTGGTTTACAGTGCCTGTGAAGTGAGGGAGCTAATTGGGAGAGGTTGCAGAGATTGTAGGGATGGTTTTATTATAGAGTTTGGTTGCAGGAGGTGGGAAGTCACCTGGTTAAAGTAGTTGTATTTCATGTGGAACTGAAGTTTGTATTTTTGCAGTGTTCTGGCCTGAGGGCCACTAATGAATATTGGCTTCCTTAAATAAGTATCAAATGCTCAAGTCTTTATCCAAGTATCCAAATTCTTTTTAAATGAATTCAGATTTTTCAGAACTATTATCTTATAAGGTAATTTATTCCAAACCAGAGGGATATAATATGTTAAATAAGAGCTTCTTAATTTTGTTGTTTTAAAATAAATGTGAAACTTAACATTCTTATGTTTATATGTATATGATTTAAAATAAATATCCATGTTTATTGAAGCAAAGCATGTAGCAGTGTATGCCTAAATACCTTGTAGGATATAATTAGTTTACTTTTATAGCACCTAAATTGCTGGTTGAATAGTTTCAAATCCTGACATCTATCCATACATAATTATCCAGATGTGAGTGACATCACCAGCCTCTTGCAAAACAGCATCACCAACTGCTTTCTGCTCAATGAGTGTCTATTCCTATATTCTTGGACCTTGTCCTTTTGCACTGTTTGGCTTATTAATGATGACTTGATTCAGTTATTACTGGAATCCCTTTGAATATTTTACCATCATACAACTTGTTAAAATAAACTTCATCTCTCTTAACTACTCTTCAGTTTGTGCAAATTCCTCTGCATTGTGTTTCCCTCTCATGAATAGAGCTGTGGTTCATTTTGTTTGAAATATAAAGTATAATGCATTGTCTATAAAAGGAATCGAATGGCTAGTTTAAACAAACCATTAAAATTTATGTTTTTGGGAGCTCATTGTTCTGTAAAAAAATGACAGCTTTGTGTCTGTGTGCGCACACACACACACACACACACACACACACACACACACACACACACACACACACACACACACCACTTGAGGACATAGCTCTCACCCGTCCCTGATTTTGTAGAATGTTTCCGAATTTACCTCTTATATTTGACCTTTCCCTCATAAAATTTAAAATTCTCTGATAAATCATTTTGGAATACAAACAAATCAGTCAATGACAAAAATTAGAATTTCATACTATTTAGTCTGATGCTGATGCTAAACCTGTAGGCCTGTTAACTTTGTAAGTGACTTGGATTCATACTTTGAATAGGATGGTACAATATACCTTTCTTCTTCAGAGAAGCTGATCTTCTGTTATTTTTTAACTTAATGGTTTAGCTTTCAGCTCTTAGTCACTGTTTTCCATGCCTTGAGTGGTGCACTTAATACCTTAGAACTGTGCCTGAGTTGAAACGTCCAGTATTTTTGGGACATGAACCTCTGTCTAATAAGGACCTAAGGTTGTATGATATGTTATATGTATACACACAGGACATTCTCCTAAAGCTTTTGCCAAGTCACTATTACCTAGAATGATTTTCCAGTTGTCTTCTAGAATTTCTTTTATTACATTCATGTCTGCCATAATTGGTAAAAGGAATGCTTTTCTTCTTCTTCACAGATGCAGTCAAATTCTATTCAGCTCTTTTGTTCTTTTTTTAATAATCCAATCTGAGATCGTTCTTCTTAGCATGAGTGTACGACCCCGACTGGTTATCGAAGATCCAACATGAAGTTTCACTGCTTTGGTTAGACAGAGCCAAGCCCATCTTATACAAAGTGGCAACGGAGCAACTATCGGTGGAAATTTACACACCCATTCCAAAAGAAACCTCAAACTGTGCCTTTAGAAGATCATTCTCTTTACCAGTTACGGTAGACATGAACATAATAAAAGAAATCCTAGAAGACAACTGGAAAATCATTCTAGGCAATAGTGACTTGGCAAAAACTTCGGGAAAATGTCTTGTGTGTACATATAAAAGATTGCACAACACCTTCTTGGAAAGAGGTTCACATCCCATAAACACTGGACATTTCAACCCAGGCACCTGTAAATGCAGGAGATGTAAGCAATGTAGGTTCATAAGTAACACCTCTTGCACTTACATCCGAGCTCTTGACTTATCCTTTTGGTGCCTTGGAAGATTTGACTGTAATTCATTCAGAGTGGAAGATTTGACTGTAACTCATTTGGAGTGGTTTACATTACGCAATGTGAAAGATGCCCTTGCTTTTATGTAGGAAAAACTTACATAAAATTTGGCCACAGAATTTATGAGCATAATTCAGCAATCAAAAATAAAGATCAAAATAATGCATTAGCAAACGTTCATTGGATTGTTCTTGTTTTAAGAAATTCCCTTTTAGTGTACTGGAAGCTGTCAGTTTGGAGGACTTTTCAATCACATTTAAAAGTTATCTATTATACACATTTCCAACCAAAAAGTAAAAAGGTCACACAGACAATTCAATTAGTAAAAATAACAAGAAAACCCATAAAATCCCCAAAACAACATATAATGTTGTGTCTTTTGGCTTTTCCTAGTTAGTGGTAGCCACAGCGGAACTCCGGTCCACTAATGATTGGCAACAGATTTTTACGTGCCGAGTTGCCGGCCCTGACGCACAACCTTCGACGAAGGTATGCCCATTTACACATGTCTGCACACAGAAGATGCTCTAGCTGAGAATCGAACAGGACAACGTCTTACTGTGAGGCGACAAGGCTACCGCAGCACCACCACTGCAGTCCCAAAACAACATATAATAAAGAACACAAAACTGAGGTACGGCATGAGTGCTGAGAATCTTAATGGCAGATCAGGTTAAGAACTGACAGACACCCTGGACTCAATCATTATATTAACGTTAAATGTTTCTTGTCAGCACAAAAGTTTTAAATAGTATCCATTCTGCCTTAAATCTGATACAATGTATTCTGGTTCAGGCACTTTTTTAAACTACTGTTACCTAAGGAAAGGCATTGATTGGTTGTTTACATACCACATGACTGTTTTGGGACCATTTTTAAACAGTATGTTTGAGTTTGTTAGATTCTGAAGAAGTTCTTGTGTGGATTATTAAAAAAAACAAAAGCGCTAAATAGAATTTGACTGTGTCTGTGTCTTCTCTGAAGAGCTGGTACTTGAATTGTTCTTTTGGTTTTGTGTTCTTTATTACATGTTGTTTTGGGGATTTCACAGGTTTTCTTGTTATTTTTACTAAATGGATTGTCTGTTTGACCTTTTTACTTTTTGATTGGGAAGGTATATGATAGATAACTTTTAAATGTGATTGTCTTGCATGCATTTTAAGAGTTAATATTTCAACCTTGGCTTTAGTAGTTAAAAAAATATTAAGTCCTGTTGTACAAAATATTTCTTCTTATGTCAAGGACTCTTTCAACTTTATTTATAAATGCAGTGGTGTAATAGTTGATTTGCACAGGAGCACAGCTGGATCAACCAGTGCACTGTGTCGGTACCATGAACCAGTACCCCACTCCCTCAGCTCTTCAAGTGAAGAGAAAAAAAAGTAAAAAAGCACTATACTGTATTAAGCTGATCATTACGTTATAGAGCTTGACTTATTACAGTTACATCCACAGGCCCCAGCTCTTCCATTGAAGTGCAAAAACAAAAAACAGTACGAAAAAAGAAAAAAAATAAGCGAAAGCCAATTGCTATATTGTAGCAATCAGCTTGTAACGGTTATTGTCACATACCCCCAGCTCTTCCATTGAAGAGAGAAAAAAATGGACATTCAAACTTCCTTTTATTGGCACACTAACCAGGTAGCCAGGAAAATAACCTGCCTCAGCCATTCAAATCCCGTTTTTGTGCCCTACCCCAATGCTCCTTCAACATATTTTATTAAAAAATATATTTTTTATTTTAAACTATAGCAAACAGTTGCTACAGTTTATACCTTGCCTGCATGAAGTAATACAGTGCTCATGTTTTACTTAAAAAAAAAATCTTCCTTTAAAATGTAGCAAAGAGTTGCTGCAGTTTATACTCTACCTGCAGGGAGCACTACAGCACTCAGGTTTTAGTTAAAAAAAAGAGAATTTTTAACTTTTAAACTGTAGCAAACTGCTTGCTACAATTAGATCACACATGGGACATTACAGCACACAAGTTTGATTACAAATGCAATACCGGCTTTAAAAGACAGTATTGCATTAAAGAGAGTTTGGGATTGGCTGATGGCACAATACCCCAACACTTTGCACCCGAGGCAGCTGACATTCTTACCCTGTCCTAGCTATGCTACTGGATTTGCATAATTTGTGACTTTTGATAGAAAATCACTATAGATACTGATTTAAAAAGAAAACAGGATCATAAGAGTTACTGACTTTTTAAGATGGAAAAAATATGTTGCTAAGTTTAATAAAGGTTGTGCTTTGTTTCATATTGGAAAAATATTTTTTTTCACTTTTCAGTAGACTTTGGGATAGCAATAGATTTTTCTATGCGCTTCATGATTTCAAATCTATTTAAGGCTTACTGGGAGGAATAGTATGTCTATAATTCTGGCTTCACATTGCAAATTATAGTGTATTTTAACTTCATAGATGATGTTTTTTGGTTTGGAGAATTGAAGTCACTGTTTCACAAGATCTTGTGGAATATGTTAATAGAACCTCAATTACAGTTTTACTATGGATTTCTCAGATTATGTCGTTCCATTTTTAGATGTATAGATTTATAAAGCTCATGAGGCAGGCAATGTTGGTACTAAATTACAGGAAGTTATGTTACAGCACTCTTGCTTTATATTATACTTGCAGTTATCCCAGGAACTTTAAGATGAAGATTGTCAAAATTCAAGTTATTGAAATTTATAGGATTTATAGTAACAAAAATAAATGTAAGAAGTCAGTGGAAGAATTAAAAGAGATGTTGGTCCATAAAGATTACTCCCCTGAAACAGTAAAACAAGTTATTGTGATTGAAATGCAGGAAAGGAATAAAAAATACTCAGAATTAATTGACAGCAGACCCTTGTGAAAGTGTTTAACCATTAAACATCTTTTTATTAGTACTGCTGTGATTGCTTTCTCAAGGGAGTGCTGACAATTGATTCTGAGTTTGGTAACTTTATATGTTTTTTCAGCACTCCTGAAGTGGCTTTTTGTGGAATAAAACATGCTCCCTGTTTTGTTTGGAGGAGATACAGTTGTGCAAAATAAAATAATCGATAAGAATACAGTAAGGAAGGGTACTGAATTTAGTAAATATGCAGCAGCTATTACAATATTGTAAGGCACAGTTGCAAGGTACTCACTAAAACAAGCCAGGTGCTACAGTAGTGAGTGAAGGGCTCATGTTTTTCAATTGTAAAGGTAAAAATTTACAGTTCGTTAGTAAAAGGACGTGATTTTGTTGCCTTGTCTACCATGTCAAATACTAATAGAAATAATGGAACATATCCTCGTGTGTTCTGTAAAGCATACAACTCTATTATATAGCTGTCAATACATACTAATACATGAAGGTGTGCATGCCTTATTCAGATAATGTGTTCTACATTCTGTCTTTGAGTGTATACATTCTTCTTTTTATGTTGGTAAGACAGGTGGTAAAATAAAATGGGATATTAAGAATTGTCTCTACTAAATGTAAAGTCTGGTATTATGCCTGATCTTGTCAGTCATTCACTCATTCTGTTGTATGAATTTTTTTTTGGAAAACGTGAAGCCATTTGAAAGTGGTGGTGATGTAAAGATGTTTTTAAATAGAAGGGAGTTATATTGGCAGATGTGTTTCTCAGCCATCTACCTATTTACCTCAATTAAATTATCATTATCAAGCCTGACCTGAATGCTAGAAAGCTGAAATGAGAAATATAAGTGTTTTAAGAATTGTATTTTATACCTTTGTAATGTATGGTCATTAGAATACATGTTTGTTTGCTTTTTTAATACATTGTTGGTTTATATAATCATGCCAGTAGAAAGACTTTCTTTCTAAAACTTGTCAAGTCTTTGAAAATCTTGTTTAATGAAGTCTTACTTTGAAGGACAAAGGCACTATAAGTTTAGTTTACATCTGGTGTTCCCTGTCATTTGTACTTGTTTCTGTCACTTGCCTGCTAATGGTATACCCTGCAGTCTGATGTCTGGGGCAGTATCCTCATGTACCCCACCCTTCTTATGGCTGTGATGCAGTGTATGCCTTTGTGAAGGTGGGGCCTTAGTGATTATTGTGTGCTCCACATGAAATTGACTGGCTGTCTATTCTAAGGAGTAGCGTTCCCATTCTTCATTAGTGAAAATGTCCCTTTTCCTTCCCAGAATCCTTGCAGTACTCCTTGTTCATTTTTAATGTCCATTTTATATATTTGATTCATTTAAATCATTCTTCTCGCATTTGCTTTTGTAATTAATATGGTAAACTATTTCCTTGTTCCACCAGTCCAGCCCTTTTATTGTGTACTTCCTTCCGTTAAACCTAAATCATGCAGTTGGCAATTTCTTTGACTTTGAAAGGTCACATCATATGGTCTTTTTCACCTGGCATGTCGGCTATTGTATTCTTTGCCAGGAGCTACAGCTTCCAATCTAGTCCTTCTGCAATACAGTTTGCATAAATAAGAAAAAGAATAAGTCTGAACACCGACCTTGGGGGTACACTACTCAGTTCTTTTCCTCTTCTTTTCTCTCTGTCTCTCTTTCTCGCTGTCTCTTTTTTACTTCTGTCTGTCTCTTTCTCTCTAACACACACACACACACACACACACACACACACACACACACACACACACACACACACCTTGATACATGCTCAAGTTTTCACTCATTTTTGCTATATGCTTGCTCCTTAGTATCAAAGATACAATGGAACTCAAATCCAGTTCTGCATACCTTAGAACAAGTGTAGTTTGTTTGTGTCTTTCGGCTTTTCCCGGTTAGGGGTCGCCATAGTAATACTTTAAAAAATAAAGGCAGCATATGGCTTGGTATCACCAAAAATCACATTCTTATCTATATGATGAGCTTCAAATAAACATGCAGAGCACTGAAGCTCTTCTGAGAACAAAAGTACATGCTGTGGACTTGAAAAAAAAGTTGATCTTATGCAATCCTGTCTGTCTACTGCACAAGAAGGACTAGTTGCCATAGGTAGCACCAATCCAGCATTTTGTTGCTTTGCCAAAAGCTGGAGTGCCTCCCCTTTACTCCCATTATGCACCCTGCTTCCCTCACTTCTTCAGAAAATATTTGCCACTGATTGCATTGGAAAGGTTGCTCTCATCTTAAACTCTTCTTGCCTCTGACCTTTCTCTTGTGGAGTCTCCTCACAAAAAGGATCATCCAAGAGGCCTTATCAAACCAGAAAGGGTCCTAAATTTATTTGCAGTACCTCCAGATGATTTTTGATCTCAGTAGTCTAAAATTTTCTGTGAATAAAGCCAAGTTATAGCTATTCATTGTGCGGTAAGACCTTTCATGTCTACAGGAATCAGACTGGATGTGTTCTTTGTATATCCAGGATGCCTACCTACACGTAAGAGAGCCACACTATCCAGGAACCTCCTTTACTTTTGAGTGGGAGACAGTCATTATCAATTCAGATCCCCACTCTTCAATCTCACCATAGCCTCGTAGGTGTTCACCAAATACATAGCAGTTGCTGCCTACTTGAGACATCTCTGAATTACAGTGCTTCCATATCTGTGTGAGTAGTTCTTGGTCAACACTGCAAGAGCAAGCATTCCTGTGACCAGTTTGTACCCTTATCCAGTACCAAATGCAGTGACTCCTTTTCTCTCATTCCTCCACAGGATCAGCCACAATGGGACACTGGTGGCCTCTGGGGCTACTTTACTCCATTTTCTCAATCCATGTAATCATGATTCTTACTGAAAGACAAAATGTGCATGGCTAAGGTCATTCTCATAGCAGTTTTTGGTCCCCAATAAGTGCAGTTCTTCCTACTTGTACTAGTGCCTCACCAAGGTCTCATCTGTCATCCATCTGGCAAGTCTTACATGGACCTGCAATCCCACCAATTAACTGCATGGTTTTATAATTCTTTTGATGGTCAGGGACTTTCTTACCCTAATATGGTGTCCACATATAGCAGCAGTCTAGAAACCTTCTAGTAGAATGGCCTACAAGAGAAAGTGAGTACCATTCACTCTGTCATGGCCACTAAACACTACATCCTTTTATGACATTCAGTCCTGCTATTCTTCTGTTTTTCGTTAATGTGTTTGATAAAGATTGTAGTTTTTCTTAGAGAACATGTAGCTACGTAACAGATTTATAATGGCTTTCACTCATGTTTCCTGACACCTCAGAAAGTTTATAAAGTCTTTTTAAAGGGTACCTTCTTGCTGAAACCTCCCTTTAAGGAACTTGTTCCTCCACAGGACCTCACTTTTCTGGAAGAGTTGACACATTTCACCCCGGGATCACTTCTGTGGTTCTGCTTGACAGGGGCACAGGAAAATAATTTTCTTGGGTGGTGAAAGCCAGGGTACCTTTATGGCTAGGCTTGTATAGGCCCTAAGGCCAATAGCCTAGTACCTACCTATGAACCTATGAACTTACCTATTCATAATGAAAATGCCCTTCATGAACGATTGTGTTTCTAATAGCAGTGACATTGGCAAGAATGGTTTGAGAACTAAAAGGGTTCTGATGTCAACTGCCATACCTAACTTTTCATAAGGATAAGGTTACCTTAAGAACTAAACCTGCCTTCATGCCTAAAGTATCTTCAGATTTTAACCTTAACTAATTATCTACCCGTTTTCTTACAGTTTCAAATAAAAGGGAACAGACGTTGCACTGTATGGATGTTCACAAGTAATTGAACTTCTGTGTACATGTGGCCACATATCATAGAAACAGCAATGAACCTTTCAGATCCTTCTTGCAGGTAGTCTGGATTAGAAGATTCCCAAAGTTACCTTGTTCAGGTGACTCTCACATTGTATTGTCTACTGTTACATTTGCAGCAAAAAGACAATTCAAAATAAACTCTAAGCTCATTCAACCAGATCCATAGCTACGTTTTTAATTTTGTTTAGAAACTTGCCAATTCATGACATTTGTACTGTTGCAGCATGGGCTTCATTACATACTTTCACAAGACATTACAAGTTGGATGTAATCTCAAGATGTAGGTCTTCAGGCTCAGTATTCTTTGTGTTATTCTGTCATGATGTCACTGAAACATATTGCTGGGGACTTTGTCCTTTTGTTGAAATGGATGGACCTGACAATGTAAGATACAAAAGTTATGTACTTACCATAATAATAGATATTGATGATCCATTTCCATCCACATTGACCATGACGTCTCTTCACCCTGTTGATGTTTGTTTGTCCTGTCCTGGCCTAGTCAACCATATCTGATGTACAGGAGAGCTTTATAGTCAGTTTTAGACAGGTATAAGAATAATTTTTTTTCTAGTACCTGTAGGAAATTAACTAACAAACATGATTTGGAGAAGAGAGGGGTGTGAAATGCATACTGGGAGTGAACTGAGGAGTGTAGGCTTTGGGGAAAGCCTGAAGATGGTGAATCAGTGCCACCTGTGGTGACCACTTCTGTTGAAGTGGATGGGAGTGGATGAATATCTATTGTTATGTGAATATATATATGTGTGTGTGTGTGTGTATGTATATATATATATATATATATATATATATATATATATATACACACACAAACACACACACACACACACACATATATATATATATATATATATATATATATATATATATATATATATATATATATATATATACATTATATATAGATATATGGTTCCCATTCACATTACCGAAAGTATAGTTCTCTGAACTATATTTTGCCTTGACCATAACTCTGAATTTACACTTCTCCGAAATGGAACTTTGCAATCGCACTGCAGTATGTATGAACAAATATACTACTGTCACTGTAGTGCAATGTCGGAGTTAGTATATATAATTAGCAGGGGGTATGGGGGGCAATGCCCTCCACATGGGGGGTAAAATTGCAGAAAAGTAGTTAATATGGTTTAACTGTCTTTCATTTCGGCAAAGTGCCATTTCGGAGAAGTGTAAATTCGGAGTTATGGTCTCAGTAAAATGTGGTTCGGAGAACTGTACTTTCGGCAATATGAATGTGATCCATATAAATATAAATATATATATATGTGTATATATGGGTCTAGGACATTTCACTGAATGCATATTTCACTGAAAGTCAAATGACTGAACACAAATCACTGAAAGCACAATTCACTGAAACACATTTCACTGAAAGTTATATATCACCTTTTCCCCACTGTAGTGTGACCCTGGATTTAGTATATATAGTAAGGGTGTGTGTGTGTGGGGCATTGCCCCCTACATCGGGGGTGTGGAGGGCATAGCCCCCCACATATTTTAAGTATATATTATATTCGGAAAACAGTAATATATTGGAATTGCAGCGGTGGTACAGTGGTAGCGTTGTTACCTCACGGCAAGAGGTTCCCCATTCGATTCTTGGCTGGGCTTGGGAGTGCCTTCCGTGTTTTGTAAAAATCTACTGCCAATCATTAGCAGACTAGAGTTCTGCTGTGTCGACCCCTTACCGGGAAAAGCCGAAAGACAAACAACAACAACAACATGTATATAGTTCAAAATATGCCCCCCACACCCCCCCAGTGTGGGGGGTGGTGCCCCTCACACACCCCTTACTATATATACTAACTCCAGGGTCGCACTACAGTGAGGAAAAGGCGATATATAACTTTCAGTGAAATGTGTTTCAGTGAGTTGAGTTTTCAGTGAATTGAGCTTTCAGTGAAAAGTGCACACTAATTTGACTTTCAGTGAAATGTGCATTCAATGAAATGTCCTAGACCTGTATATATGTATGTATATATATATATATATATATATATATATATATATAGAGAGAGAGATATATGTATGTATATATAAATAAAAGTACGTCTGTCTATAATAGATATAAATAAATAAATAGCTCTATGTATCTATTTATAAAGTTAGACAACAGCAGTTAAACTAGATGTGTAGGATGCAAAATGATATCACAACTACATCTATATGCTTGACACAGGACACTAGGGACAGAGAGAAAGAGGGAAATTCTGACATCATGTATGCTTCACTATAGCAATAATAATGAGTTCAAGTTATTATAATCCTTTAATTCATTCTTCGTTTACCTGCTTAATCCTTCAAGGTCATGTTAGAGCCCATGTCTATCCTAGCAGTGAGTGGGTAGAAAGCAGACAAAATAATCTTGGCCTGTAGTCCAAACCAGAGATTGTAACACATGCACTCAGTCACACAATCATTTGATCAAAGTCATTAGAAAAAATATGATTTAGATTGAAATATAATATAAATTAATTAATGTTTTAAATAACCGAGTATAAGCTAAGTTACTGTGTTCAGTGTTAAACCCTTTGGAGCTTTCCAGTAACTCACAATAACTTTCTTGAACAAAGAAGAGGTCTTAAAATCCAGAAGAAACAAGCCCTAGGGATCAAATGAATTACAACCTTGGTGCAGGAAGTCAAGTGAAGCAGGGAGGTGGTGATTGCACCAGTACTGTATAATACTGATTAACTAAGAGCAAAAGTTAATATGGGGATAGCACCACAATCTGCACCAAAGTGTATTTTGAATGGCTTGTTTTAAATCACAGCACACTAAATGGGCTTTGAACAAAAAAAAAAAAAAACACTGTCATTTAGCTGTTACTGCAGCTCAGAGTTTGTTCTTTTATCTGAGATGTGACCTCAAAGCTGATGATGTAAATTAACAGGGGTAGGGAGTGCCACCCCTTACATGGGATATAGGTTCATAGGTTGGTACTAGGCTATCAGCCCTAGGGCCTGTATAAGCCTAGCCATAACAATTCCCTGGCTGTTTCTTCCCACACTATTTACTTCCCTAGACCCTGTCTAGCAGGGCGACTGACGTGATCCCTGGGATGAATTTCCTTTCTCCCATCCAATCATCAAGGTTCCTTTTGAAGAGGGCCAAAGAGGCACTCTGCTTGACATGTATGGGCAATCTATTCCAGAGTCTGGGGAGTCTCTTGGTCAGGAACCTATCCCTCCAGCATGTTTTGTTTATTGTGATGACAAGGTTTAGATCCCTGGAGCATATGGCTCTGAGGGATTAGGATTTCTTTAAGTGTAGCATGTCCAACAACTCTGGGTTTGACATGGCCTTGTATGTTAAGCAGAGATCGCCTCTGAGTAGACGATATGCGACAGAGTATAGCTGGAGGTTTTTAAGGTGGTCAGCGTAGGGCATCTGCTTTAGGCCTGTGATTCTTTTAGTGAGGTATTTCTGTGGCCTTTCCAGTTGTTGCAGATGCCTTGAGAGGTACATACCAAACGGGGCGTTGTATTCTATAATGGGTCTAATGAGGGATGAGTACAGTGGGACAATGACCTCCTTTTTTCTGGATGAAAAGCCCTTAGTGATGAGGTGTGCCACATAGAAGGATTTCCTGACTGTTGTGGTGATGTGGTTATCGAAGGTGAGACCACTTCTCTTATCACACTTTCAGTGTTTAGTGTACTGCCACCTATATGGTAATTCATGGATACATGTTTTTTCCTAAAGGGGATAACTATACAAGTCCATGGCTCTGGCACCAAGCATCTGTTTCTGTAAGGCCCTTTTGTAGAGTATCCACATCATTTGGGGATTCAATAATGGCTCCCAGTTTGCAGTCATCTGCAAACTTTGTTATCCAGAGTCCCTTAGTGTTGGCCTGTACTTCAGAGAAGTAGATGCCAAACAAGAGCGGTCCCAGGACTGAACCCTGAGGTACTCCACTTGTCACTTGTCTGGAGATGGATTTGGAGTTGGCTACTTTTACAGTGTGGGTTCTATCAGTAAGCCAGTTAGCAACCCATTGGGTGACGTGGGGATTAATGCCAGCTTAGTAAGTTTATCTATGATTCCAGAGTGGGGGATGGTGTCAAAGGCCTTGGCAAGGTCTAGATAGGCTGTGTGGACCACCTTACCCTTGTCCATGGCTCTGGAGACTGATTCAAAGAAGTCAATCAGGTTCAGGAGACAAGATCGGCCCTTCATGAACCCAAACTGGGTGGGGTCCAGTGTTTGAAGGTTGCCAATGTCTTTGTTTATAAGTTCCATGATAATATGCTCCATGGCCTTGCAGATAAGGCTTGTCAGACTGATGGGATGGTAGTTTCCGGGATCCAAGGTGGATCCCCCTTTGTGGAGTGGGATAACTGTAGCTCTGCGCCACTCAATGGGCACAAAACCTGAGGTGAGGCTATGATTAAACATGACACTTAGGTGAGGTGCCAGTTCATATTGTAGTTCATGTAGTACACAGCCTGGGATGTCATCTGGTCACATGGATGCTGTATTCTTAGCTTTGGAGAGTGCATTTTTTACCTGTGTGACCGTTATTACTGGAATTTGGCAATCTTCCAGTATTGAGATGGGCCCATTAAGGGGTGAGAGGGGGTTGAAGTTGGTACTGAATTGATCTGCCAGGATATTGGCAATATCCTTGGGATCAGTATATTTAATGCCATTCTGTTTTAGCTCAGAGCAGATCTGAGCATTGCCATTTAGATTCTTGACATAGTTATAGAATGCCTTGTGGTTGTCTTTGGAATCTTTGGCAATTTTATTTTCATAACTAGCTTTGGAGGATTTTATGAGGGATCTCAGTTTCTTACTGAGGCTGGTAAGGAAGTTTTTTGCATCCTGGGATTTTCCTCTTTTCTGCAGCAGTTTTTTCCTTTTGTTGTAAAGTTTGTTTATGGCAGTGGACCACCAGATTGGCTTCCTTTTTTTGGATGAGAGCATCTTGGTTCTGTTTGGGATGGCACAATTCATGCATGAGTGGATGTGCTCGTACAGTGCCTTAGTGTAGGATTCAGCAGTTGAACTTTCAGTTCCCGTCTGCGTGGGTATCATGAAGTTTGTCACTTCTGACTTGAGTAGCATGAAGCTGGCTTTGGAGAAGTTTTTTATGGAGGTTTCCTTACTGGGGGTGGGGGGTGGGATGTGGATGTTAAGGGTGATTAGCTTATGGTCAGACCTGACTAACGAGGGGTTGACCATAGGTGTGGAGCATCAATTTCCATTGTTGGTAATGACCAGGTCTAGGATATTGGAGCCACTGGTGGGACTATGGATTAGCTGATCCAGGGCGTTGGAATTTATGAATTCCAAGAACTGTTGGGCAAAGGTGTTGGTACATGAGTAGTTTTCCCAGTTAATGGCAGGGTAGTTAAAATCACCCAGTATTAGGGTGTTTGGTTCTATCTTAATATTTTCTAGTATATTTAGAAAGGTGTAGTGAGAATCTTGGGGTATGATGGGGGATTTGTAGCAAGCTACAATTTGGATTGCAGTCTTACCTAGTGTTAGTTGCACCTGGAGAATTTCAGACGCATTGTGTTGGGCAACTAGCCTGGTGGTGTGAATAACCTTGGTGAATATTGACACTCCTCCACCTTTAGTGTTTCGGTCCTGCTTTGGTGGCCGAAAAGTGTGGTAAGAGTTGTAGCCTGGTATTGCAGGGGTGCTCTCTGGAGCCTTGAACCAGGTCTCAGTTACTGCACAGATATCGATGTTCTCCATTTTTAGGAGTGCCTCGAGAGAGTGCATTTTGAGGTTTAGACTTCTAGCATTGAGTAGCATTACCTTCAGATTTTGTATGCTTGTACATGTTACAGTGGTGGTTTTGTCCTTTGAACTTTGCCTAAAAAAGGCACTATATTTGTGGTGAAAGTCAAAGAAAGAAGAAAATAAAGATGCTAGGAGAATGAACTAAAAAGTGGCGGTTTCCAGTTCAAATGTGTGCTAGATTTATGCACTTTATGTTCAGCAACTGAAGGTGCATAATAATCTGAGAAATGGAACAGGGGAGGAAAGGAATCCTGGAGTTTTAGTTGCACCAAGTCTGATTTATAGGTTCACAGGAAGTTACTATGCTAGTGGCACTAGAGCCTTTGCAACCCTATCTATGTTACCCCAAGTATCCCCATTTGTTCTTTTTGGGTAGTTAGCAGAACAAATTTATGCACAGAGCGAGTCTGTGATCAACACTGGCTACCCCTGCTCATGAGGGACATGGGGCCCACCCAGGGGCAAATCTGTGATCTCCCATCCAGTTATCTAGGTTGCATTTGAATAGGGTCAATGAGGAGCTCTGTTCTATGTGAAAAATAAGTCTATTCCAGAGAAGCAGCAGTCTCTGGGAAACATATCTGTCTGTCAAGCATGTTTTGGTGTCACAAGTTAGGTTGAAATCCCTAGAGCGAGTGACTCTTGTGCCATTTCCGTTAAGGGCAAAGTTGGAGATTGCCCTGTAGGCCAGGAACAAGTCACCTCTCAGCAACCTATAAGATACAGAGTAAAGTGACAGGACTTTCAGGCTGTCCATGTAGGTCATGGCTTGGAGTCCCTGTATTTTCTTAGTGAGAAGCGTCAGAGGTCTCTCCAGCTGCTGCAGGTGTCTGGTGACGTACATGCAGAAGGGTGCATTATACTCTATTAGTGGTCTGAAGAGGGTCGACTACAGTGGAGTTATAACATCACTTGACCTGGATGCTATGGTCTTGCTTATGAGATGCACTATGTAGAAGGCTTTCCTTGCCAATGTGGAAACTTGGTGCTCAAAGTTCAAATTGCTATCAATCTGTGTTTCCAAGTCTCACACCACTGGATTGGAACTCAGGGTGGTGCTGTCAATATTGTAATTTTTAGGGAATTCCATTTTGCTAAAGGGAATAGTAATGCATTTTTTTGCATTTAGTTTTAGACCATGACTTTGACACCAATCGTTTGTTTGTGTTAGCCATTCTTTCAATATGTTGACATCATTGGAGGACTTAGTGATTGCTCCCTGTTTGTAGTCATCAGTGAACTTGATGAGCCAAAGGCCATCTACTTTGGTCTGGACTTCTGAGAATAAGATACCAAACAGTAAGGGGACCAGCAAAGGCCCCTGTGGTACTCCACTGGTGACGGGTCTACTGCTGGAGGTGGAGTCACCAATTTTGACAGAGTGTGTCCTGCTGGTGAGCCAATTAGCTACCCATCTAGTAACATAAGGGTTAATCTCTATTTTTAATTTCTCCAAGTCTTTTGGGTTTCTAATACCATGACTGGAATGGACTCCATTCCTAAGTCAAAGAACAATTAAAGTTCATGAAATTAGCATTGTTTCAGTCTTTGATTTCAGCCAGAAGTGCTCTTCACAGCACCCGCAATGTACCAAATAATGACTTGTTATGCAATTTGTACGGGGTTGCATGTATTGGTAAAATATCTAAATAAGATTCTAGATTCTTTTTTAATAAGACCCGGTGCTCCTACTACTGTTGGAACTGTCTGGGTATCTTTCTTCCACATTGCTCTTGTTTCTGTCTGCAAATCATGATATTTTATGACTTTGTCTCTCTCTGTACACAAGACACTGTAGTCACTGTGTGTGGTGATATCAATGATCAATGTTACTTTTGTCTTCTTTTCATGGACTGCTATATCTGGTTATCTAGCATCTATCTTTTGAACTGTTGGTAATGGGTGATCCCATGTGATGCTTTATGGCTCACGTTTCCAGTGTTTTTCAGCCACTTCAATACCATAATGTGTATGCAATCCCCAGTGCAACAGTCTTGCCACATTAGTATGCCTTTCAGTATACAGTCCTTCTGCCATTAATATGTCACAACCGGCAATGAGGTGTGCAACTGTTTCCAATTCTGTTTTACACAACCTATACTTATCTGTTTCTTCCACATGTTCAATGGACTGTGTAAACCAATGTGTAAATAGCCCACTGTCTTGGGCTTCCAGTATTAACCTTTCATCTCTTGGTTTGAATATGCCTCTTCTTAATGATTCCTGCATTCGATCCTGATCAACATGAGGTTCTTCCAAAAGTTTTCTGTACTTGCAACTATATTTATGCATTCTCCACATTTCTTGCCTTCTCATCTGGTCCTTCACCTTATATTCATTCTTTTTTTTTTTTTTTGGCATTTCAGTTGCTGCCTGATTTTTATCTACTATTGGTTTGATTTCCATTCCTAATTGATGCCGATATGCTTCTGTTAATTTAAGCAGAGAAGTCATCTTAGATTTATTCTCCTCATGTTTCAAAACTTTCACTACGTTTAGGTCTTGTGAGGCCAGCAGATATGTATGAGGTCCCATGATTGCAAATCTATACATGTAATCAATTTCAAGGAGGCCCATCCCTCCTTCGGAACTGGGAATATATAATCTTGGTATGCACTGATTTTTATAAATCATTTGGTGAGCATGGAGCATCCTTCTTGTTTTCCTGTCTAATCTATCCAACATGTTTTGGCGCCAGTCAATCACTCCAAAACTGTAAGTTAGGACAGGAAGAGCAAATTGGTTTATAGCTTGAATTTTGTTCCTAGATGTCAACTCTGTTTTTAGGATTAATTTAAGTCTTCTAAAGTATTCCTTACTAAGTTTGATTCACATTTGTCCATGTTTTATTGTTGATCCTTTATCAGTTCTCAAATATTGCTTGCTCAAGTTCTTTTATATCACATTCTTGTCTCAAACTGTTTTCTTGGTGCTGCAGTTTTCCTGCTTTAAAGGTTGCTTTTGCACATTTATTAAGACCAAATGATATTCTTATATCATCTGAAAAAGTTTTGACAACTTTCAGTTGTGCTTTCAGTTCTTCATTTGATGAGCTATACAGTTTTAAATCATCGACAAAGAGAAGACGAGAAGTCTTTAGACTTTGCTGTTTTCTAGGAACCAAATTATAGCCATGGCCTAAGCTGTTAAGTAGAGAGTTTAATGGGTTAAGGGCAAGACAGAATTGCAGCAGTGACAGAGTCACCCTGGAATATTCCTCTTTGAATTTTTATCCCTGGGATAATAATTTGTCCTTTATCATAGCTTAATTGCAAAGTGGTCTGCCACTGTTTCATGGTCACTGTGACATAGTCAATCAGTGTAGGGTGTATCTTATACATTTTAAGCACTCTTTTATCCATGAATGTGGGATACTATCAAATGCCTTTTTGTAGTCAATCCATGCCATACTTAGATTCTTCCCCTTTTCACAGTTTTCCACTATGACTTTATTTAACAAATGATCCTTTGTTCCATATGACTTTCTTTTATTGCCATATTTGTTCTATTGCCATAACTGAGTTTTCTTCTAAATAACTATAATGTTTGTCTGCATCAGTTCCAGTGTATAGTTTATATGTTGTCTGAAGGCAAGTTATTGGTCTGTAATCTTTAGGATAGCATGCAGGTTCACTCTTAAGTAGGAGCATTGTTTTTCCTGTTGTTAACCAGGTTGGTGTCTGTTCTGGGTGCGCATATAGTTTTTTACTCATGGCTAAATCTTTGTGCAAAGATGTTAATATTTCAACCAGAAGTTAGGTACTGCATCTGGGGTGGGGAGTTTCAAATCAGAAGCTTTTCGTTACTTTGTTTCAATCTCTTTGGCTGTTACTTCATCCCATTTCATATCCTGTACCTTTAACCTTCTTATTCTTTCATTTGCTTTTTCATTCCTATCTGGGAGAGTTTCTCAATGATGCCAGAGTGGGGTATTGTGTCAAAAGGCTCTGCAAGGTTGAGATAGGCTGTGTATGCAGTCTTACCCTTGTACATGTCTTTGGTGACTTTCTCAAAGAAGTTCACCCGGTTTAATAAGCATGATCTACCCTTAATGAAGCCATATTGGGTTGGGTCCAGCGGTTGGAGGTCACCTCTGTCCTTGCTGATAAGGTCCATGATAATTCTTTCCATGGCCTTGCAGGTGAGGCTGGTTAGAGTTATAGGTCTGTAGTTTCCAAGGTCAATTGCTAGCCCCCCCCCCCCACACCTTTGTGCACGTGGATAACTGTTCCTATTCTCCATTCTGCAGGAACATAGCCAGTTCTCAAGCTATGATTAAAGAGAATGCCAAGTGGGTCTGCTAAGTCTTATTTTAGATTGTTTAGTAAACAGGCAGGGATATTAGCAGGTTCCATTGAGGCTGTGTTTTTGGCCATGGTTAGTGCATAGATTACTTGTTGTCTAGAGATACTAGGCAGAAGGCTGGTGTCAGGTATGCTTTGGGATATGGCAGGTGGGGATAGGTGGTGAAGTTTGCACTTAATCTGTCAGCTAGCAGGTTGATGATATCGTACTCAGACAAAACAGTATGATAGAAAAGTGATAGAAAAATGGAATGATGCATTGCATAGTGTTAACAATCAAGGGATGTGGAAGCTATCGTGCCATCATGTCTGACAGTGAAAAAAAATCTGGAATACTAAATACAGTTCTGGAAGTTCCATGTCATGAAAGGGAATTGTGGTTGGCAGAAAAGGTGTAGAAAAGTGCTGAGAATGTAGTAAAAATGATGGAGGTTCTTACCTATAAGGAAGACACTAAATGTGTGCACCTTAAAAGGAAGGAGGCAAAAGAGAAAAGAATATTATAGAAGTGCAAGGGAATATCAGAACTACAATGATTTTATGGTAAACCTCAAGGAAAGAGAAGGGAAGAAGATGAAGACTCATAGGTAGCATTTAGAAGATTCCAGACTAAGACCTAACTTGACAAAATACTTCTTCATTGAAAGGGTGGTTAGACTTTAAAATTAAGTTTGGAAAGTGGTGGTGGAAATGGGCACATCTACAGGCTTTAAGAAATCCTGAGACACGTGAAAGTCAGGGATGGGAGAACAGAAGTTAATTTGTTTTTTTGAGTTATTTTCAAGTACCATAATTTTAAAAAGAATCCCAGGAGCTGCAAACTTTATTTCAGCTGAAGCAGGGGAAGCATGGAAACTACAGGATTACAGTGTTCTTTCAGTCAGAATCCTGGGAAACCTTAATCCTAGGGGCTGCACAAAACACAATAGTTACAACAAATTCACAGCAGTGCTGATTGCAGTCATTAGCTACCCTATAAATTAAGTTATTGATTTTCTGTACCTAGTTTACTATCTAAAATTGAGATTAATCGCAATTCAAAACAAACTCATTCAGTTTTGAATAAGGTATTATAATTTGTCTTGCTCTAACATCAAAAACCACCTTGTAAATATTATAAACATTCCCCATATTTCCATGTTGTTTGAAATCTTGTAAATATTTTTGTTTCTTGCCACCCCTTTTATAAGTGTATTTACCTTTGATATGCAGTGTTGTTATAGTAAAATATATGATGTATTTTGATTTTGTTAGTAAATTTTTTTATTGCATAATGCATTTTGCTCCTCTTTAGCCAAGGTCATGGCTGAAAAGAGTGAGATGTCTACTTATCAGGCTACCAAATTTCAAATAAATTATACTGCAAATGTAAGTAAACAGAACATCAAAGCATCATTCATCTTGGATCTTCCAAAAGCCCAGCGCTCTAATCCCACTAGTTTTTCCAGGCAGTGTGTTATAAACTCACGTATGACTGAGACTGTCAGCATTACGCTCCATGGTCCATTCACTGGGATGGTGCATTGCAGGGACAGTGTGAAAGATCTTTGACAACACTGTAGAGAATTTCACTTACTTTTATTGCCTGACGTAGGCAAGTCTGTGCAAATCTGAGAAGTTCCAGGCCTGAAGGCATTTAAAATTTAGTAATAAGCGGGGCAGAATCTGCCTACACGCTGAACTGATTGTTTTTGTCATGGAGAAAAATCACTCCCTTTCATCTGAACCATGTCACCACCCCCTTTTCAGAGTAAAAGTAAACAACCGATACAGTTCTAGATATGGAAAAATAGTGCTGCTAGGAAAAACAAATGGTTGTATGGGTATGCTAATCCTTTGCAAACCAGCAAATGTTCAGTCCCCTACCATAATTTGATTTATAGACAAAACAGTCTGCTCTGACTCACTAATCACTGACGTTATACTAGAAAGTCATTGGCCTCTTTCTCACCAGCTCTTACTCAAACAGTAAAGCCAGAAAATGCATAAACGTTCACAGTGTGAACCTGTGTTGTGAGAGATAGGCAAACAAAAAGAGAAGAATTTTCACAAGCATTGGCTCAGGAGTAATTTATAGGCAGCAGCTTCCTTTCTCATGTTCCCCATAGGTTTTATTTTAATTGTATTGCCTAAATGTTTTAACTACGTCTTTGTGCTGTACGTTTTGCATTTTCAAGTCTTTTAATTAAGGCTGTTAAAATTCTGGTAAAGTTAGTATTTAAATAGGTAATCTGTGCAACCACCAGATATAGCTGCACTGAAGGAGACGGAAATTTCATACCTCTCAACTGTCCCTGATTTTCAGGGACGTCCCTGATTTTGACTCAAATTTTAGTTCTGTCCCTCTTAATCCCTCCTAAAACTAGTGACTTTTGGAGGAAAGGTGGTGAATTACACTTAATGAATAATGACAATAATTAAGAGTTATAGACTTTTACTTCAGAAAATGTGTATTAGTTTATATGCTCTGATTCTGTCAATGTTTCAAGTTAATAACACTAATATGTTAAAAGTGTCCCTGATTGTCCCTGATTTTTTTGTGACTTGTCCCTGATTCTGTTGAAATTTGTCCCCAATTGGTTGAGAGGTCTGGACGGAATGCATTCCTACCTGATTCATATAAGTGAAAGGCATAGTATAATTCATCCCTCAAACAAGTATAGGTTATGAAAATTTTGAGTTATCAAGCTAAGATTTTATGAAGTGCTCATGAGCTGTTATTACACAACTGTCACTGAACCAACTCACAACTAGGGGTGTAAGAGATCCAAAATCTATTCTACATTGCATGGCTCGCTGATGTTGCATTCTGTGGAGTACTTTTGCTCCCAGGTATGAGCAACAGAGGGGAGAGAAGGCACCCTGGCCTCATCCCTCGCCTTAAACAAATGAAGGAAAAAGCTGCCTATTTATTTAAGCTGTCCTGTAGGATTTGTCACAGTGTGAAGAAGTACCCCTCAGACACTCCATGGGAAGAAAGCCCTATAAGAAGCTGCATCCCATAAAGTTAAAAGCTTTACAGGAATTAATGAACACTGCTGATATGAGCCTTCTTTATACTGTACTAGCTGGTAAACATTCACCCAAAGAAGTAAAATATCTGGCCCACCTTCCCCCTTCACAACCCCTTTTGTAGACTGCATATAAGCAAAGGGCGGAGTTATTCAAAGAATAGTGCTAAGTCCTTGGCCAGTATTTGTCCACCTAAAGCCATTAAATGGATGGGGTAATAAATTCTGAGATCCTTCCTATTTCTTACCTCCTTTAGTATAATTAATAGATGCAGCTGTACTCGATCAGGGCAGGCACACAATGCTCACACCCTGTTGAGATAAGAAGTTTAGGGCCCAATAAGGTTTTAAACACTTTATATAACTTTATAAAACTGTGTTTTTTTCCATTGAAAGTAGAGGCATAGCTCTGTAAATATCTGACAGGGTTAAGGGTATCCCTGTAGCCAAGACTTTTTATGCTGCTTCCATCCAGATTAGGAAAGGTTAGGGTAGTTAGATGATTCCTGAACTTCCCTAAACCATGTGCACCTTGGGAAGAGTATAGCTCCCTTTTATGCTCAGTATAATAAAATCAAAACTTGCTAGGATCTCTATAAGGGGATATATTCACATATCATTTGCACATCCTTTATGTCTGTTAATACCTGTTTCTCCTTCCTTTCTCATAGGGGTGAATGCTTATAATTTTGAGAAAGATACCTTTTTAGCCAAGTGTAATAACTGGCGTCTGTCCCATCTATCTTGAACATGTTGAAATTTCACAATTTATATTGTTAAGTGCCTCGGGTTTAATTATTCCCTCAGCACTGCTATAAGCAGATTATTTGTAAGTGTCCCCTCCAAATCTGAATTTTCATCAATGGATTACTGATACTTCTTGGGTCTATATTAGAACACCGAACTTTCAAAATTTCGAGTGTTCTAATATCGACCTGTTTTCATGCTAAAAATATCAAAGAAACAGAAAGCCGAACTTTTTCCTAGGGAAAGAATTTGGTTGTCCATTTCTGTTACTTCTGTATTTTCAGCGCTGTGGTGGAAAGTTACGGGTCAGGTTCAGGTAAGTGTGCGATTGTGTGGACGTGAGGGTTAGGCGGGTTAGGTGAGTTAGGGTTAGGACGTGGATCAGGTAAGTGTGTAATTGTGTGGACGTGAGGGTTAGGGCAGGGTAGGTGAGTTAGGGTTAGGGTGCGGGTGAGGTGACTGTGCGATAGTGACAGACCTTAGGGTTAGGGTTTGGGTTAAGGTAAGTGGATAGTTAGTGGTGTATGTATAGTTTAGTGTAGGATTAAGTGTAAGAGTTTAGGTGTATGTGAGTGGATTGCTGTTTGTTTGGTGTGCTTGTGTTGTGTGTATGTGTTTTGGAACAGCAAATTTTTTCCCTAGGAAAAAAATTGCTGTTCTGTATGTTCGATGGTTTAAATTTTAGATTAATAGGGTTCGATATTAGAACACTCGAAATTTTGAAAGTTCGGTGTTCTAATATAGACCCTATTTCTTTCCCTTGCTGTGATGTGTGAGCCCTAAAGAAGCACCATTTCCTGACATGAATCATAAAACTTCTCAATGCATATCACAGAAAACTTTGTTCCTGTGCATACCCTTTCAGTGTTGCTAAATCAGTTTCCTGAGAATATTAATAGCATCATCCCATTTTAGTATTAATGATTCAGGCCACCACTGTTTGGTCACAAACCTATTCATGAAGCTTACCAGACACATGGATACTGTCCGGTGGTCAGACAAACGTGCTGAATGGATCCTTGATGCTAAGGAGTACTTAAAGGATAATCCTCCTCATCTTCCTTTTCCATAGGTAATATCAACCACTCATTCACTCATTGAGAATTCTCAATAATATAAAAGAGTTATTTGGACAACTTTGGGAGACCCATTTTCCCTTTTGGAATATAATCATGCCAACATAACATTAAAATGACCACCTACTAACAAGGAAATTAGGGAATTCCTGTTAGCATTGAAAATCCCTAACAGTTCCTTCAATGGCTGTGGACTGTCCTCATTACAGCTAAAGAAATTACCCAATAAAATAATACATTCCCTTCCTTGGTGCTTACTGCAACTTTTGGCTGTTTCTCTTTCTTATCTGTAAAAAGATCATTATAGTTGCATGTCTGGTTCCTGAATCAGCAGCATAACAGATTCCATTTCTGTTGTCTGGTGATATACAGCTGACTGCTCTTATTCCATTTTACTTTTTTCCAGAATTCCACATTTCAGATAATCTAAGACTGCCCCTCAGTTATGTACATGACGTTCCATGTCAAACAATTCATACTGGGAATTAGTTGTTTACCAGTATTCAGATATCTGTTTGATATTTAATCTATCTCTTGGGAAGAACCACAAACAGCTGTCAATAAATATCAACTTTTTAAATCTTTCTTATATATAGAAACTGGTGACTAACAAAGAAACTTCCTAAATACTAGGAAAATACATAACGCGGTGAACTTCCAAACATTATCCTTGTGAATCCATATTGTTTACATCACTCTTCCCATGCATGCAATCCAAGCATGCATGTACTTGAAGTTTCCATTCACCTAGTCAGTAAAATGTGTCCTTATTTTGCCCCTCAGGGTTTGAAACATATCATTACTCTTTGCACAGCCAAAACTTTCACTTGGGAGCACCTTTGTGACCACTCTGATTGCTTTTGAATGGCCATGCGAGTGTTCTGGCAGATGTTATTCGTGTTTCACTATTGCAGTCATCAAATTTGGGTTATCTGCCTGCAGGTAGCCCTCAGCCAGCCTGAGTACCAGAGTCTTTGGATTTCTGCATCGGATGCTGTCTCCTCTTCCATGACATCAGGTTGTCTGAAATTTTCATTTTCAAGTTTCAGACCTGAAGTCTTCAAAAGATAATCTACTGAGACCCATTTGGGATGTCTCTACCTTGATTTGGTGGGAGCAGCTGCAGCAGGCACCGCTACTGAGGGTGTATTCAGGCCTACAGACATTAATTTTAAAAGCAACGCCATCATTTCCCAAACCACAAGCTCAGACCATATGCCTCAAAACAAAGGCTTAGAATGGCTGAAGACCTTAGAACTGAATTTCTTTCTGATTCTTCTGATCAGGAATCTGACATTTTCCAGAAGATTTTTCTTTTGGTGAAACCTTGCATACTCTCGCTGGGAAAGCCAGGATTACTCTGAGTCCAAAAAACAGGTCTTTAGCTATCCCTCTTGTTCTGGACATTGTAGATGATACTTTCTTGGAATCTAGCCTCTGATAGAGATTCTAGAGCCTTAGACAGATGATATGTTAAAGTATCAGCAGCATATTATGGGACTACTTAAGCAGAAAATGATGCACAAAGAATTGCAAGATTTAATGCATTCTGCAGAACAAGCTGGTAAACATACTTTGCAATGTGGTTTTGATGCTTTAGAAGCATCTGGAGGGAGCAAAAAGTTAAGTCTATGCAAACTGCTAATGATTTCCTACAAGTACAGCCTCATAGATTCAGTAGGCATTGGCCTTCAAAGAACAGGCCCTTTCCAGTCCCTTCCAGGCCTTCTCAGTCCAAACCCAGACCACCTAGGTTACAGTGTCAGGCTACGCGACAGACCTAAACAGTGGGGAGTATCAGTGCTATTCAACCTGTCAATTCCAAAGTCTTGGGCCCGGTTGTTTGCTCGCTTCTTCCCTGACGTCAGTGCACCAGGGCAGTCTTTCTTGCCCGGGCGGTGCCGAGCAGAAGCAGTTCTCAAGTGCCGGTCGGCCGACTCCTGAGATTTTCAGTCGAATTTTAGATCCTCAGACTGATGTCAGAAAAGTTAACAATTGTATTTGGATTTTCATTCTTATTGTATACCTTGCCTAGGCCCAGACCACGATGTCACTGGTTGCTTTGATTTCACCTTACACTACTTCGTAGAAAATTTAATTACATTATGCCCCGAGCAAACGACCACCAGGCGTGCACAAAAATGCAAAGATAAGGACAGGCAGCCTAGACCCAAGCCAGACAGATCCTATGGCAGAGAGTTCTAGGCAGACCTTTTTAGGCTTCTCCGACGACATTTGCAGAAAGAGAAGCGGTGCTGCAGAATTTCTGAAGGTGTCTTCAGACCATGCCTAAGAAACAGATGCTTAAAATGGCTGAAGATTTGATCTGTCTATTTCCTCAGGCTCCTCTGAGGAACAAGATTAAGTTTTAGACATTGTGGATGATGTTTACTTAGAATCTAGTTTAAATCCAGATTCTCTGCCTCCTGCTCCAGCCAAACCAGACAGATATATGGCAAAAATCCTGTACCCTATGAAAGGGACTCCAGAGCACTAGACAGGTGGGCATCACAAAGGACAAATGGGTCCTAGACATTATTTCACAAGGATACAGATTCCATGAGGTGCAAAACATTACAGCTCTCATGGACATGAGAGCCATTCATCAATTCAAATATATCCATACCTGGACGACTGCCTCATCCAAGCAGAAAGCAAGGACATCCTCAATCAAAAGAAATGCTAGCTGGTACAGAATGCCCTGAGCCTTCAAGGACCTGTTGCACCCAGGACAGCTTACAATAAGGACGGACAACACCACAGTAATGTGGTACATAAACAAACAGGGGGTACCTCCTACCCCTCTATGGTCAGGAAGGAGAGAGACAGATACTCCTTATCCTCAGACTGGCAACGCCAGCACTGAGCTAGGAGGCAGCACCAGGAAGGCCTACTCGGACAAATGGAAAGGGTTGCGCCTGGAACCAATAAAGGCCCAAAAAACACTTTATTTCACATCCGCTTCTAAGGCAGTTTCTCAAACATAGTACTTTTGTACACCTACCAAGAAATGATGATGTTCGAGTGTACACCCCCTGCTGCAGTCCCCTCCCTCTCCATCCCCTCTGACCTACTACTAAAAACTTTACAATACCTTCAAAACCTAATACTACCTTTGGATGTATTTTATTATAGCTGAGGGATGTTTTTTGTGTGCTAAACTTTTAGTACCCTGCCCAGATTGTATATTGCTGAGTAAAGCTTGAAACACAATTTCCCAGATGGCATTCTCACTCCAGAGAAACAAGTTTTTTTCACAAAACCCCTAAGGAAAATAAAAAATACTGCAAGCCTCATGGCCTCTGCCTCTTTACTCTCAATTCCATATGCAAGACTGCATATGAGAAACTCAGTGGTATAATGATTCTATTGTTGTTTGTATGAGAGCAGAGTTCCTTTGGTGGGCAGAGGCAGGACAACTTTGTAGAGACAGAACAACACCACAGTTATGTGGTACATAAACAAGCAGGGGCTAGAACCCAAAATATTTAACCTCTTGAGGAACAGTCAAACTTGGAAAGTGGATGCCCTGTCCTTTCCTCTCAATGGTTCTACTAAAGATCAAACAGGACAAGCCACGGTCAATGTCATTGAAGACAAAGAAGGAGGCCCCTAGCTAAAAAATCTATGCTGAAAGTGGAAAGGATACTGTTCTGTCCTTCTCATCAATTAAAATTCATGCCTCTGCCATTTCAGCACAGTTGCAACAGCAGAGTTGAAATTTCTTGAAAAAAAAACAGCCATTTCAGCAAACCATTTCAAATGGATAGACTATTATTGCATTCATTGCTACAAGCACCATGGAGCTAAATCCAGGGATGGATTTAGTCTTGCAGGGCTTTAATCAGGGCTTAATAGCTGGCCCTAATTTCTTTCCTCCCTCCCCCCTAGCTTCTTCCCAAACCCACCCAAATGTGATGACTGCAACAAAACAAGAAAGAATATATACAGTAGCCCGTATATGCACTATAAGTGTAGATGTCAAGTGTATTCACTGTTGCAGTCCCTGTTACCCTCCCTCCAGCCTCATTCTTTGGTATCCTACCTTGCTCAACAGGCTACCCAAACTACATGGCAAACCCAGTTTTCTGAATCTTCACATTACAGACACAGAAGCCCTTCTCCTGTTTATGGACCAGTTAGATACTGTACTTGGGTATCATGTGGACTTTGCCCTGATGTCTAAATGTGTAAATCCAGTGGGCTGGCTGTGTGAAGAATCCCATCCCAGGCATTATAATTAAGAAGACAGAGAATGAAATGTCATGAATGGCAGGTTCACCACTTTAGACTAGAAAGCCAGTCTGTGTGCCCTCTCAATCAAAGGGGAAAGTGATCCAAGTATCTCCTGATTTCATCCATGATATATTGTAAGGGATACAAGCATTCCACAACGACCCTCAGATTAATGTGTTCACTTCTATTTTCATGATCCCCGATTCTGGCCTTCATTCTTGCTGACCAGGGAGTCTATTCCTGAAATTGGGCTTTGTGGCTGGGCATGATTGACTGTAGCTGTTATAACTCTGCCGCATGGGTTGATAGTTTTATATACACAGACTACCTTCTCCTGGATAGCAATATTAGCCTTCAGGGTTGCAGTATCTTGCAGTATCACCTTCAATGTAGACATCAGGGAAGCCAAAGTAACTTTTAAAACTTGCTCTTCTCATAAGGCTGCAGCCATGCCTTCCAACCAGATTCACTACAAGTTATAGAAATTTTGAGAAGGATATTGATGAACTGTCAAGCTGAGTACTGTCGATTAATTAACCAGTAAATAAACTAACAAAGACTGTAAAAATTAAGTTATAGTCTGGACCCTAATGTAACTTTTAATTTTTTTTGTAACTCAGTATAGTAGAGCTTTCCTCATAAACAGTTGCTGTTCATGTGTTCTTGTGGACTTTTCTCCCCTCCCCATACTTTTTCTTATATTACTTGAACAATCATATGAGCTCCATTTGCCATTCATAAACAAAAATGCTACTGTTTTGTTTTTATGCATTTATATCAATTCTGCGCCAAGTTAAAGCTCATGACACTGAGAAGACTTGGAACAGTGGATCTGACACATGCTGTTTTTACAGCAATGTTTTTTGTGTTCTCTGCCTATTTAACAATTTTCTGCCAGTAGATTAATTAGCAAACTCAGCCTTTGACTTAAAAATTATTTAGAATTCGTGATTCTGTAATTGTAGCTTGTAAGCTTTAGACAATGTAGGAGTGTGATGTACACTTTAACAACTTCCTATGTGTTTCTCAACAGTCCAGTTTTAGAAAAATGTCTAGATTTTTTCCTCATAGTTTTAGTCTGTTCCTCTTAAAACTTGTGGTTTTCTAGTGAATGACTGAGGGCTAAAATCACTAAATAATAACAGATGTCTGAGTTTCAGATTTCATATCCCTCCAAGAAATGTAGGCTAATGTAAAACCTGCTATTTTAACAATGTTCTAAGTTTATAACTGCAATAATTAAAATCTATCCCTGATTTTAGGCTTGTGACCCCCCCCCCCCCACCATTATTTTGCCTATGTCCAGATTCCTTGTGCTAAGACAGGTATGAACACTTAATGTGATTAACAGAAACACAGCCCTTGGCCCCTAATTAGCTGACCTGTAAGCAGTAGTTACATGAAGAGAAACTCTAATTTGCTCTCTGATATAACATATTTAGTGGCTTGAACACTTTAATACATACACAAAGAAACAGAAGGATCATTCCAGTGTTTTGAAATACAACCAAACTATAATAAATTGGAGCGGCATAACCAGTAACTTATGGATAAAAGGTCATCAGTAGACCACAAAGAAGTTAAAAGACAAGAGTGCTGCAGCACTGGTGATCAAGGTTTAAGAACAGAAACAGAGTGGTCTCAGTCTGTCAGAAAGTAAGACAAAGTAAGTTGAGAATTCAGAGCTCCTCCATTTTGTGGACAGGTTGACCTTTGGTGGAGTCTGAGGTTCAAGGGATCAGTAGTCCATGGCACTAAGACTGATTTGTATATGCTTGTCCTGCTCTTATTAAAATGCGACAGCGTGTGTGTGTGTGTGTGTGTGTGTGTGTGTGTGTGTGTGTGTGTGTGTGTGTGTGTGAGAGAGACTATGTATGTGTACAATCAAAATGATCAGGTAGATATATATATATATATATATATATATATATATATATATATATATATATATATACACACACAGATAAGCGTGTTCCCCATTTTGTCAAATGCTGTTTCTTCGACAAATGCAGGGGGTTTGATTTAATGTCATCAATACGCATAACCAAACTGTTTTGAGACAGAAGTGGGTTAGAAAGGTGAGAGTGTTTGTGCGTGTGTATATGAGTTAGGCTTAGGGTCAGGGATGAGTGAAAGATAGGTATTTTATGTTTGTGTGTGATTTTGTGCATTTTCGGGTTAGGGGATAAATAAAGTGCTGTTTGTGCGTGTTTGTGAATGTTTGTGTGTCCGAGTGTGTCTTGTGTAGTGGCAGTGTTACAGTTAGGTTTTCATGAAGGTAAAGTGTGGGGGTTAGGGTTGAGGGAATAGCAGCGTTAGGGTAAGGGTTAGCACCCATTACTATGGTGGTGTGTAGAGGGTTTCAAGCTGTTCAGTTAAGTATTACCTGCTTGTAATAACAGTTTATAGTCCACTTTACCCAACCCCTAGCAGGTAAGGCTAAGGTTTGGAAAGTGCACTTTGATTTATTTCAACTGTTAGAATAACAGCGAGAAAATTAGAATGGAAGAAATCCCTGTATTTCTTCTTGAACTGTTTAAGGTGCAGAGTACCTCTCAAACTCTTAATGCAAGAAATCAGGACAAAGCCAAAAATAATGGGGGGGGGGGCAAAGGACGACAAATCAGGGCAAATTTTTTATATTGCACCTAAAAATTTAGAACTTTGCTAGAATAGTAGATTGTGTGACAGTGTACATTATCTGAGAGATATGAAGTTTGAAATTCAAAAGACTTCCATTATTTAGTGACTTCAGTTCTCAATGATTTGTCAGAAAATCACAAGTTGTTTGAGGAATAGATCAAAAATAAGAGACAAAAATCTGGACATGCTGCAAAAATCTAGACCGTTGAGTGGTATGAGGTACAATCATGTAATGAGGTCCAGGTTTCCGTACTTGGCTTTAGATATCCGCATTCCTCATGCCAATCCTATTGTGTTTTTTGCCTCTTAAGCCTGCATTCTCTGCTATTGCTATCTGTTAGAAGGCTGGGATATTGTGCTCCTTTCCCATCAGGAGTGTACACTTTTAATGCTGACTTTTTAAATGGAGCCCCATTGATCATGGCAGAATAACTTTATCATGGAGAAGAAATGCAAGCGCCACTTGAAATCACTTTGAAAAGTAAGGAAGAGGTGGAGGTGACCTGTATGCACACTTATTGGTTACATTGATTCTCTCGTGCAACTGCAACCTGCTTCCTTCTCATTGGTATCATGCTGCCTTTCTCAGGCACATAGCAACACTTCTGTAATTGGTTTTCTTTACTGTTAACCTTGTATTCTGTAGATATATACTCACAAATCTTGCACAGCGTCTCTAAAACTAATAATACAAATGAGTACACATTATTGCTTTCAGCATTAGGAACAATTTCATTTACAGCTATCATTACAAAATAAGATGCCAGACACTATCATAAGTGGCAGATGCACCAACTTCTTCAGGATAGGGATTTTGCCATTTGCAAGAGCACTACTAGTGCCCATTATATGCACAGGGTTGCACTACTGCCACCACAGAATAAGATGCTGCTGACACTACTGTTCACTACAGCACTACCAGTGATTATTTATGCACAGAGTTTCAGTGTCAGTTCTGATTGTGAAATTCACTGCAGTACTCCCCATATTCATTTTTACACATGCAGCTGGAGTGAAGCTGCCACAGAATGACATGGTGCTAATTGTATCCTTCACAGCAGCATGCCAGCAGTCATGTATGCAGAGCTGCACCATCCCTGTTGACTACAAGATTCACTGCAGTACTCCCCGTGTTCATTTTATGCATGTAGATGCAGTGCTGCTGCAGAATGATAAACTTCGGACGGCTGTGGAATTCATGGCAGTACTGCCAGTGCTCCTTGCTTATGCAGGGATGTACTGCTGCTGCCAGTGAATGCTAAACTGCTGATGATGGGAGCTGTGCATATTCACCCATGAGGGTGCATCTTAGTGTCCTTAACTGAGAAACAAAATATGTGTTATAAATGCCTGGTGTCTTATTTCTTAGGCATAATATTGTTTGCATATAATATTTACTTACATGTCAACAGTTTTGTTCCGTGTTTTCAGTGTTGTCTATATGAGATGTGTATGTGTGTTGCAAACGGGGTATTTGTGCAGACTCTCTGTTGACTAATGTTTGTTTATATTGCTCATATATATGCTTTACCCTCTTCCAGACACTTTTGCAAGAGAACATTGCCTAATAAATGTTGTCTTCTCTCTTTTGATGACACCTGCTGACAAGCCCAGACTAGTAAATGCAGTGTAAATATTGTGATTTCTTTATTGATAAGAACTTTCTCACACTTTACTCCTAGAAGGTAAAGTAGGTATATACAATACTGTTAGTGCTGTTAATCAGATTAGAAATAAGATGACCGTCATTACAGACAGCACTGACTTAATTCAGGTTACACACCGTTGTTTTCCCTAGTGGCAGTGAGATGTGCTGCCTAAATATTCATGGAAGACATCTAGAACTTTAATACAATATGATTAACTCAAAGGCTTTCAATATGACTTCAGCAAGAGCTTAGGTTTGCCCTCATTGTAAGATATTGGATGTAATAGAGTGGAAGCAATTGCTTTAGAGCAGGACAGTGTGGTCCACTCAAATTTAACCGGAGTTGTAGAAGATCCTGTAATCAGATGAAGCAAGGGTGGAACAAAACTGTTACTGGCTACTAAAAGCTCATGTGGAATTCCATTGCAGGCTCCCTCCCCTACAAATGGCTTGCATCCATGTATTTGTATTTATCTGCCTGTCATCTAAATTCCACGATGTCTTTTCATCTACACTTTCACTGCATCACTTCTAACCTGATTTCCTGAGACCCAGAAACAGAACTGAATGAGCTGCAAATCACACTAAGAGTATCAGTTCATAGTTTGGTACAAAAGACACTCTATGCCCTCTGAAAATCATGCACATTTCCTAAATGTATGTGATGAACTTCCTATTTATTTAACACAGTGGTTCCTAACTAAGATTGCTGCTTAAAATACTAAGCTATTAAGACTGGAAACACTGTCACTGTTCTCCTGAGAGGAGCTTTATGCCTTACATTCTGAGTCATTAGGAACCCTACAATTGTAGACCTTTTGTATCTCCATAAAACAAGTAGTGCCACACATGCCAGAACCAGGGATGTAAATCTTTCCCAAAAGGTAAACAAAACTAAGTGGGGATACGTTCATTACACAGTATATTGTTCACCTCTGGAACAGACTACCACTGTATATTAAGCAGGGTCATATCTCATCTTCTGTCAAATGAGAAGTGTATGACTGGACAGGTATCCCCACTTTCACCTCTGGCTTGACAGGCCTGGCCTTCCTAAACAGAAAGGGCTTGGTGAGAGGGTGGGTACTGGCAAGGCATAAATGTTCATATAAGTCAGTTGCCTAATAATTTGTGTGATTCTGTGATCATATGATTATATGATCCAGAGTTTCAGCTGAATGTGAGGACACTCACTGAGTGGTCTTATACTTTGCCCTCACTAATGAGAAAGGAGGTATTAAAGTGTAGGTTGTGATGCATGGTTTTGCTGGAGGCAGAACTTGAGCAGAATGTGAGGACATAGGGTGGCTTTAGGACTGGTCCTCACAGTGAGTATTAATGTGCAGGTCATAATGACAGGTTTGGGTAGAGGCAGGGCTTGTGCTGAATGTGATAACACTGACTTGGTTGTTTAAGGTTAGTATGCTAGTTTTGTTGGTTACTATGTCACGTGGATAATAAAGAAAAAAAAGGTTAGTAAAATAAACCATAAGTCAACTAATAAGGAAAAAAAAGAAGAAAAACAAGACATAATGTAGAAACAGATATAAATGAGAAAGCCATGAAGCAATGTATCATAATAAAGAAGAGATCCAAGATGGGAGTATTTGCATCATTTTTGTTTGAAGGTGAGGTGGCTGCAAGCATGAAATCAGACACTGTTCAGCTTTTAATTAGTCCCACAAAATCAGCTAGAAAAAGGAATCTTTGCTAAGATCTGTAAAACCAAAACTAGGTGTGCTTAGAAAAATGTACATGTTTTCGAGCAGAAGTATAAAAATTAAATGTGGGTACCACTAATGTTAAAGACTTGATACTCTGACACTGAATATGTCACTAGAATGGTAAACAGGAGTACAAGACTGACTGTTGGAAATAAATACTGAAACCTAATGGACAGATTGTAGAATTTAAACTTGATACACTTGCATAGTGTAATATATTGTCAGAAAAAAACTTTAAACAACTGGGATTAGAAAAGACTGAGGAGAGAGACGTTTGTATTGTTAACCTATTCTGGCAACCCAGTGATACCATTAGGACAAAAATGACTGGTGAGAAAAAAATACGAGATTCAGGCTCCTTTCTCAGAGTCGCTCTTGATGTAAATTATCTGAATATTCTCTGTTGAAAAGCAAGACTGTATGTGTAAAGAATCATTAGTACTGTAACAGAGCCATCTCAAAAATTCTGCAGAGCCATATTACCGAAGACCTGCTTGACTGTGCCACTATATTTACAGATGTGGGAGACTTGTTAGAAAAATATTTTATAGGAGTAAAATATGATGTCTGCTAGTGGTGCACATTCCTAGAAAAGCAGCTAAAGTACTGAGATGTAAACCTGCACAACTACTGAAGAGAATGAAGGCACTGGACATCATTACAATGCATTTAGACCAACAGTGTGAATAATGTTGTCAGTGTTGGAAAGAAAGATTTTCATTTGCATTGGTCTGCAAGATCTGAATAAAGTGAATTAAGTCAAAGGAATATGTACCTTCCTAATTATTATTCTAATAATTATATATTAATTGTGCAGAGTTTGGCGTATTCTTCATCTAGCTTTATCTGCTAGAATTCCCCTGGTGTATATGTAATAGTGAAAAGCATAGCATTTGGCATTGTTGAGGCCATGTCTTTCTGTGTAAACAGTGGACATTTGCTGACTTTTACTCACTTTATTTAAATCTTACAATTCAGTACAAGCACAAGTCTTGCCTTGTTTTATAATAGTAATCTGTACAATTCACCTATTATGTGGGTTGTAATTGCCACCTAAGTTGCTCATTCACATTAACTCCTGTACAGTTCTACTTCTGAATGCCACCTCTTATTTCCCTAGAGTATACATATCACTGGCATATAACTGAGATTTATCGGCATCTAGTAATCTCTTGGAAACCTTCCTAAGTCTGTAAACAAAGCAACATGGTTGTGAAGGAAATTATTACTATTGTTGTACTCAAGATTCAAGATGTCTTTATGAGCATCTGACTGTTCCTGAATCTATGCAGAAACACATTCATTCTCTGCTTCCAGACTCTGAATTCATGTTACCATTCCTAGCTTTTCAGAAAATAAATGTCAATGTGTTTAGATGTTTAGACAATTAAGTGCTAAGATGTAGAGTGGGCGGCCATGGTGGTGCAGTGGTTAGCGTTGCCACCTCACAGCAAGAAGCTCTCTGGTTCAATCCTCAGCTGGGGTGCCTTCTGTACGGAGTCTGCATGTTCTCCCTGTGGTCGTGTAGGTTTCCACCAGGTGCTCCGGTTTCCTCCCACATCCCAAAGACATGCTATAGGTGGATTAGACACTCTAAATTGGCTCTAGGCATGAGTGCGTGTGTGCCTTCTGTAGAAGGTTGGGCACCGGGCTGGCAACTTGACACCGTAAAACTCCACTGCCAATCATGAGAAGACAGGTGGTCCACTGTGGTGACCCCTAACCAGAAAAGCCAAAAAAGAAGTGCTAAGATGTAGAACAGTATCTTCTGCTTTTTATTTTTATATCAACAGTCTAGTGATCTACAACATAGTGGCTTTATATGGTTTTCTACATATTTAGTGTATTCACTTTACAAAATGATACTCTCTATCAGTACTGTTTCGACTCTGATTAAATACAGGACATTTCTTATTCTCAGACGTAATTACACCTAGTACATAAATCTTTGATTACAACTATGCATACTTCCTGGGGACCCCACAGCTTTTTTCTCATCACTGTTACTTGTCACAAAACAGTTTCATTCTGTTTCTCATTTTCATCTCTTTTTGGCTCCATTTTTATATTGACAATTTTAATTTCTCAGTTAATTCTTTTAATTTCATACTCCAGTTTTGCTTTCCCTGTCTACATCTATAGTTGTTGATAATGTTCAGTCAGTTCTGTTAATAACATTCCCCTAGTTTTACTGTTTCTTATACCACAAACTATTCTGCCTCTCATTCATGAGTCATGCAGTTTAACAAATTCACAGTCTGTGGTTCATTTCCTCAGCCCAGTAATATTAACATGGATAGGATCTGTACAATCACATGTCCATGAATAAGTGGCATTTTCTTTCCTGGCTTACAAAAAATCCTGGAATTCCAGTTGCTTATAGTTGGGATTTCACCTTTTTTAGAAAGCTGCAAGTATACCCTCAAGACTTCTCCCCTGGTTGGAATTACTCATCAAAAATTAATGAGAATCTTATTTTCTGATAAAGATACAATTGTAATTCTAAAGTCTGCAGGAAAATCTACAACCTGTCTTTACTGGAAACTTTATACCTGGAAATATCTTCATAGAGTTTTTCTTAACTCCACATAAAATTGCGTTAATATATTTATTTATTTATTTATTTATTTATCATTTGTTGACCGGGAAAGTCTGACTAGGTTCCACAGAGCCTGTTTTCAGCGGAGACCCAGGGAGAAATGCTCCAGATGCATGTCTTTGGAATGTGGGAGGAAACCGGAGTACCCGGAGGAAACTCACGCGAACACAGGAAGAACATGCAAACTCCACACAGAAGGCACCCCAGCAGAGAATCGAACTGGAGAACCTCTTGCTGTGAGGTGACAATGTTAACCACTGCACCACTGTGCCACCCATATATACATCTGGAAATTTAATTGTTGGAGATGTAATGAAATTTCTGATGCAGACTGGTTTTATATGACAATAGATTGTAAAATGCTAACATCTTTATGGAATAAAAGTAGAAATTATACTTATCCCTAAGTTACAAGTGGTTCTTCTGTGGTCCATCTTAGCCATACCAAGGACAGTAGTTACAAAAAACTAGAAATGTAAAATTACTCTCACTTTTACTGAATTCATTTTTTTGCTAAAAATGTCTGTAAAAATAAACACTTAATGTTACACATCGATATATGTCTTGGCTATAATTAAGTGAATAGTATTAGATAAGTTTTAATGGTTTGGTTTTTAGATAGATTTTAAGAGGTTAGCTGTTCATGGAGATAATGAACAGTTTGAACTTAGAGGAAGAACAGATTCAATAAAAAGGATATAAGTATTCATATAAAAAACTTCAATATATTTAATTATAGTGATATAAAGGTCAATGGAGCCTATTTCGATTTGTTTATAAAAAGGTTCAAATTTGTTCCTAGCAAAGAAAAAATAGTAAAATATTAATAGACCTTAAATTATTTATAAGGAAAAAGAATTTGGAATTGTTGTTCCCAACAGGAGTTAGAGAAAATAGACAGATGATGACTCGTATGTAAAATCCACCTTTGTAGCCACAATTGAAACATTTGGAAGTGGTGGGAGAAAGAGAGTTAAGGAAAGCTACACAGGATACAACAATTCATTCTAACCTCCCCTAGAGGAAAGGAAATTATTGGAAGAATTAAGTAAGAATGAAAATTTAAGAGTTATGAGACCTGATGAAGGGGGCGGGGTAGTCATAATGGATAATAAACTGCATGTAGGTCAAATGATGGCTATATTGAATGATGAGAATAAATACTTTAGGTTTTCAAAAATGAAGTCAATATAGCTTATTCTAATATTTATTTTGTGTTAGAAGATCTACTATTATAAGAAATGATAGAAATTGACACATATCATTATTTATGGACAGATAAATTGACTATACATCCATTTTCAGGATCCCAAAGGTACACAAAAATAGTATAGATCCATCACTTAGGCCAATAGCAGCCACTGGTAGATCTAAAACTTATTCAGTAGCAAAACAGATTTTAAGCTGAATACATTTGGACTGAAACAAGTAAATATATTAAAGGATTCTTGGGATTTTTTGAAAGGAATACAAGATAATGTATAAGATAATGCCACCTAAATGAAGTTTGTTACAATAGGCATAGTAGATTTATTCTCCATCATACCACATAATATTGGATTAGAATGGTTTGAAGAGGGTATGGTTGAAAAAGGTGGATTTAGTTTTAGAGAGTTTAGAGTATTGTCAGAATTAATGGAGATAGTGCTGAGGAGCAATTTTAATGATTTTGAGGGAAAGTTTTATAAACAGAAAAATGGGGTGGCAATAGGAGCATGTTATGCTCCAAGCTACACCAATATAGTGTAACATATTTGGGAACAGAAGAATATTTATAATTCCCAATATGCTAAATGTTGGAACTTTTATAAGCACTACCTTGATGATATTTGTATTTTCTGGATTGACATGGAAGAAAAATTAAATGAATTCAAAGAATACATAGGATCTACTATAGATTTTCTGAAATTTACATATAATGTTACTAAGTGAATTATTTAGCTGTTACAATTCATAAAATTAATAATAGGCAAACATTTAAATCTATAGTTTACTGAAAAGATACTTTCTCAAATTCTTATTTATATTTTACTAGTGCACACCCCTTGAAACAGAAAAGAAGTATAATTAAGGGTCATTTTATCAGAATTTCAAGAATGACATCTGATGAACAGGAATTTTATGAAGAATGCGTTAAATTAAAGAATATGTTTTTAGAGAGAAAATATCTGGTGCAACTCATAGAGGATGTTATAAGTGAAGTAAAGATAGGAAGGGATAGGTACACCCCTATTGTAGGCAAAAGGAATGTTATCTTGAATCAAATAAGGCAGCAGGGCAATGGGAACAATACTTTGATACAAGTGACTAAGCAAGGAAACAATTCAGCATTTTGAGGGGCATTTGTAATGAACTACAATAAAGATGCTAATTTAATTAAAATGTATTATGAAGAATTGGGAGATGTTTGCCAGTTTTTTCTGATTTGGATAAGATATTTAAACATCCTATTAAATTTACATTTATGAAAGGTTATAATATTAAAGACATATTAGAGGTAGATAAGCATAAAGACAGGAGACCTAGCAGTAAAAGATGGGGGACATTTAAATGTACCACATGCATATAATGTTCCCATATAAGTAATAGTGAACATGTGTATATTTTAGGCAAGGATAGATATATACAGTCTATGAGCTTTAGTAATTGCAATAGTAAAGGAGTAATTTATCTGGCCATATATAAAAATGTGATGCCTTTTAATGTGGGAATAACTGAGCAGAAGTTGAAAAAGAGGATTTATGAACACTTCTATGACATTAGGAAAAAGGTTATGACAAATGCCCTATATAAGCATACATTATATAGAGGCCAACACGGAAGGACTGTGGCTGACCAAGTTCGCAGATGACTGCAAACTGGGCACCATAATCAACTCTCCAGCCGACACAAGCATCCTCCAAAAGGGCCTCATAGAAACAGACAACTGGTGCCAGAGCCATGGCCTCAAGCTAAATGCCAAAAAGTGTATAGTCATCCCCTTTGGCAAAAACAAAGTGCCCACAAATTACCACATAGGTGGTAATCCATTACGTACAGAAGAAGTAATTAGGGACCTGGGGACCCAAGTTGATAGCAATCTCTCATTTGACAACCACATGGCCAAAGTGGTTAGAAAAACATTTTATATAGCCCACCTAATCATGAAGGGATTCACATCTAGATCAGGGGAGGTCATCATGCCTCTTTACTCATCCCTCATCAGGCCCATAATTGAGTACAATGCCCCTTTTGGGATGTACCTTACCAGACCTGCAGCAACTGGAAAGACCCCAAAAGTACCTCACCAAGAGCATCAAAGGGCTCAAACAGATGCCATATGCTGCCCAGTTAAAGAAACTCCAGCACTACTCAGTGGCATACTGCCTGCTCAGAGGCGATCTGTGCCTGACGTATAAAGCCATGTCCAACCCGGAATTAATGGACATGCTGCACCTCAGAAAATCCAAATCCCATCAAGCTACACACTCGAGAGACTTGAACCTCAGCACTGAAATAAATAGGACATGCTGGAGGGACAGATTCATAACCCAGAGGCTCCCTCACTCTGGAATAAAATCCCAGTCCAGGTTAGGCAGAGTCCCTCATTGACTCTCTTCAAGAGGAATCTTGATGAGTGGATGGGAGATCGTAGGTTTACCCCGGGTATCACTTCTGTGTCACTGTTAGACAGAGGCACAGTATACTAACCTCGAAAAAGGGCATAGCAAAATTAATGTAAAATGGGTGGCGAAAGCCAAACACACTCTACTCTGGCTAGGCTTATAAATGCCCTAGGGCAGATAGCCTAGTATGAACCTATGAACCTATTAGAGTGTAGAAAGGCAGCATATACTTTTTTGCATTAGAAGAGGTTCTACTGGACACAAGAGACTAAAATTGAATACAGAGAGATTTATTGGCAGTTCATTTTGAAAGCTAATAGAGCTCCAGGTTTAAATGAGAATGTCTGCCTGCTCTCTGTCTTAAAACTTATGTCTGCTAGGCTTTAATTTTTGTTGTACTGTGACATGGTTTTTATGTATACTTTCCTCTTTAAAGTGTTTAATTGTTGTATATTGTTATTTTGCTTTTTTACTTCACAGTTCATTCAATTAACACGTAATGGAATTGATAGAGATTAGACAAAAATGCATATCAGCTGAATAATTATTTTACATCAAGTCACAAACTTATTTTATTATTTTAAAGAAAATGTTTGATTTATTTCTATGGCCACAAGACAGTAGTATAGTTCATTTTTTTAATAAGATAGGCTATATATGTTGTATTTTATAATGTATATAAAGCTATTGGTTGGAATTTTATGATTGCAAATAGTAGTTAGTTTAACATTTATTGTTTTAAGTTATTAAGAAAATAGTTCATGGAATATATTCCAGATATCAACTAATTTTATAAGTTTAAACAGTGCATTCACCCCCCCAGTCTACAATGAAGTACAGATATAATATAATACAAAAGTTAAAAGTTTTACTGTGTAAACATTTTCTATTCATCTTTAAAGTTTATTTTGAATAAGGTTTTATATGTTGTTATAGGACTGGTAATTGGTTTTAGGTAGTTAATAAACTAATTGATATAATTTGATGATTGCCCTTGTATAAAAATGTATGTGTATGGTTAATTCAGTATCTGAAGAAGCCCTATGTGTAGGATGAAAACTTTGTGACACTGTTAAGCGTTTATGGTATTTTGTGTGCAGCTGTTTTTCGTATTAAAATGTTTCATTTAAGTTTGATATGTCTTTGATTCCTGGATTATTTGAAAGTTTTTTTAACGTGCTGCCTCTACAGTGCCAAGTGATTTTTTTTTAAGTTGTTACAAGGTTCCCTTTCAGCTTGTAATTGGGTGGGCACTATAGTTACCTTTGTTTGGTGTTGTTTTGCTTTTTTATATTGAAATTTTGTTATGGACTCCTGTAAGTAGTTATGCTTTTGCTGTATTTTTTTCTATTCAGGTTTGAGTTTTTCAAGGCATCCCTTCCTGCCTGTAATGAGGAACTGTGTTTTTATTGCTTGCAGTAGCTAACTCAAAGTCATACATGTCTGTCGGATTATCTATGGTGAGGATGAATGTCATGTCATTAGTAAATTCATACAGCATAGTGAAGCTGTCCTTATTTGCAGTCAATTTACACCACTGCATAAATGCATGCATTTAAGTGCATGCACTGGCTCGGAGTTCTGCTGTGGCGACCCCTAACCAGGAAAATCCGAAAGACACAACAACTGGCTGATTAAACAATGTGTATTTGTTTGGCTGTTGCACAGCTACATGTGATTAGAAGACAATGTTTCAAAAGAGGCATTCATCACCCTCATAGCCCCAATGTAAACTATTGTATACCTTTTCTATTGACAACTATTGTCATTATGATACTGCTGTCCTCCAGATGAAGTATTCTGAGAACTCCATGCTGTAGAAGAAGGTATTTAAAACCCATCTTATGGTCATACAGTCTGATCTGCCCTAGATGTCGAATGCAAAAACCACCCAGCTAGAGCCTTAGAACTTATAACACATTCCAACTGTACAGATATATGTTGCTGTATAATATGGGCTGGGCTATGCTGACCAATGCTGCTCTTTCTCAGATACTATGTCTCTATCTTTGCTATATTTGATCTTGAGGTGCTCATTGCTATTAATACAATGGACTCTACATCCCATGCAGACTACAGGGACGTTTTTCACAAATCACCAGTAACACATGTACTGGACTGCTTTTTATACTTCGATATACAACATATGATTTGCAAGTCTGGACCTGCATTCCTTTTAGTACAGTGCTTTACTACTCACGGAGTGTTCTTGGAGTTATTTATGATTACCCAAATCACTTCTTTATCTTTATCTATATAGTGAGCTTCTTATTTGATGATACAAGCCCAAGTCCTGGCACTTGAAGTATAAACTGTGACTCAAATAGAAAAAAATGTGAATTCCAAACTTTGGATGGCAGCTTACCTTTAAAGTTTTATTTTTTTGTTGGTTCTGTGACTTTGTGCTACCTTAGTTGTTTAGCCTTAGTGTGGTTGGCCACCACTGACTTTAGGTCATCTTGCATGTCCCAGAACTCCATTCTCCTCAGGACACCAAAATACTGGTCATGTTTCTTTGTAGGGTGGGTCTTGTTTCCACAGACAGTAACAACATGTAAGATATTCAGACTTTGGATGTCTCACAACCGGAGATAGCAAGTGTGGGGGGCCAAACATTCTGCAACTGGCTGTTTGCATTCTTGCCAGTCTCTTGTACATGATAAATTACATCACTTCATGTGTAACTCTAAGGGGGGGGGGGTGAGAAAAGAAGTTCCTGCCTTTACAGTGATGCATAGCCTAAGAATTACAACTCATGTGCCTTACCTGGATCCATGTTACTCTCCTGTCTCTCAATCACCCCTGGGAATATGAAGTCAGTGAGTCTCCTCAGCACATCCTAACCCCCCACTGAGAATAGAAGACGTTTTTGCTTCATTATTGCTTCTCAGTATTGGTTTCTCCAGCTCGCAGGCTGCCATCTGAACCCAAATCTTCTAGGTCTTAGTTAAGGTATCAACCCTCTGTGCCATGGAACTGATTTACCTGTAAAGTGCTTTTCAGGACTTTCATTCCTTCACCCCCTGGGATGGGAACTGGATTCCCATATCCCAGCTTATTATATGTACTAACTCTGAAATTGCTGTACGTTGAATACGGGGAGTACTCCAAGCGATTACATCAGAAATAGTATGCGTTACCCTATATCTGTGTTTTCAGTTCTTTTATTCCAAGAATCACATCTGTAGTCCCAGAAGTTTCAGAAGGTACTAACATTGAGAATATGTATGTAAGAAACTGATTTTGTGCCTTATGATCATATCTAGTTGCTCATTTGTGTTTTGAACTTGGTAAAGCACTAACCCACATGGACCCATTTTAGACTCAGCCTAGGAGTACTGTCTGGTTGAGTGACTTGCTGATATGCATGCAGGAGGCAAATGGAGGCTGAGGTGATCAAAGACTAAATTGCACTAACCTCTCATTAGCAGCCCATAGACATAACCCTCTCTGCACTAACTGTGAGACTATGTACCTATTTCCCAATACTGCTGATTTTAGGTCTGTTCTTCCTGTCTTACTATTGAAAGGGTGTCAAGGCACTGCCTTTCCCATGTGAACAAGGATCACTCCCGCATTTACCATAACTGGCACACTTGTAGTGTTTTTCTTTGCTCAGCTGCCATATTTGGTGTGTTTACATATGACTAGGAGTGCTATAGTTAGCAGGCCAACAAGTGCAGTTATCATTGGTATGCCTGTGGTGTAAATGCAGGCTGCCCCATAATTTGGTGTGCATGCATCTACTGTGTGCACCCACTCAGATGGCATTCAACTGGGTAACATTTTCTGCTGGGTTATTGACGAGCCAGGATTTCATCTTTTTGAGGTTAGGCAATACAGTTTTTCTCTTCTGATGTTCTGTAGCATAATCATTGTCCTATATCCCACTTATTTTTACTTGATTGCTTAAAAAAAGAAACATTAAAGTAATCTTTTCTGAGCAACGAATGCACACTAAGGTTTCTTTTAATGAAAGGAAATGTTTAATGAGTCTTAAAGCCTGACTCACTAGAACTGTCCCCAGTCCATGTCCACACTGAGCTGCATCTTTTCTCCATATACATACTTATGTACCAATGTGTGTGTGTGTGTGTGTGTGTGTGTGTGTGTGTGTGTGTGTGTGTGTGTGTGTGTATGTGTATGTAACTCGAGATATCTATCTGCACATAGATAATACATAACATGTATACAAGTTATGTATGAATAACTTTTTCTTGATATATATGTGTGCTGTTTTTGTGTCTGTGTATACATATCTATATCTATAGATATAGGGGTCTATATTACAACATTGACAGCTAAAAACAGCGAACACCCTTACCTCAACACAGCTTAACCAAAAGCACTAAATCTCGAATGGCCAGAACAGTGATTTTTTTCTCAGGGAAAAAAAATTGTTGGGCCATTGTCAGGAATTTGTCATTTCCTCCACTTTAGTGCGATTCCGCAGTTGGTATATTTAAGTAGGGTGGGTGTGTGGGGGGCACAGCCCACCACATTGGGAGGTGTGGGGAGCGAAGCGTCCCTCTTTATTTTGTCTGACTTTTTTTTTTTTTGTTGGCCCAGCGATTTTTTTTTTCCTTGGGATAAAAATCACTGTTCGGGCCATTCAAGATTTAGTGCTTTCAGTTAAGCTGTATCGAGGTAAGGATGTTTGCTGTTTACCTGCCAATGTTCTAATACAGACCCAGATATATAGGTATATATTATCTTTATATATATAGTAGTCAAAACTCATCTTGTAAAAAAATTAAAAAAAAAATACAAACCACTTGCAACAAATGTTTTTTGCAGGGGTGCGAGCCCTCTTGTATCACCGTGTGGGAGGCTGCATTCCCCATCCCCTCTGGTGCTTATATATGCCTAAAATGAGTTCACACAACAGTAGAGAAAGGACAAATTCCCACTATATATATATATATATATATATATATATATATATATAATATATATATATATATGTGTGTGTGTGTATATATATAATATATATATATATATATATATATATATATATATATATATATATATATATATATATACATATATACACACACACACACACACACACACACACACACACACACACACACACACACACACACACACACATACACACATCGATTCCACGTATTCCATCTAAATTTTGCTTTTAGTGAAACAGGAGACAGTTATATGTTTCATCAGTTCATGTCTTTGCAAAACCTGTGAATACACTTTCGAGTGAGATTGGTGAATAATGGAGTTAAGGAAGCTTTTCCTTATTCCCACTGTTGTGCGATGTCAGAATTTTAGAATAAGTCATAGGGGGTGCGATGTAGGGATTAGCCGTCCCACCAAAAACATTCTTTTTTGTCTGTTTTTATGTTTTTCAGTACATTCGACAGTCAATACTTTTGTTTTGTCATAATATGTTATGAAACTTTCTTTCTTTGTACTACTAAAAACTCACACAAAAACATACACACAAGCGCACAGAGAGATAGATAGATAGATAGATAGATAGATAGATAGATAGATAGATAGAGATACAGATACATAGATGTACACCTGAATGAACCCAACTGGTTAATAAAAAACATTTTTTAAAGGAGCAAACCCACAAATGGTGGGAAGTTTGGTTATCTAGTCCAACCTTCTCATATATACTATTTTCACAGATGTGCAACCCACTGAGAAATGAAAACTGCTAAAAAACAGAGCGACTCACTGCCAGTGCTATAATAGAAACAGCACCAACAATAATTGTCTGAGAAAAACTGCAGCTGATTAGTGGCAATCTTGTCCTGTTTTCTCTCAACTAATAGTAGAGGAACCATTGTGTGGATCATTTTTAGAATAAAGTGCATTTTAGCTGTAAGGGGTCAGTACTTGCTTTACTTGCTTATCTCTTTGCGCTTTCCCCAGATCTGCTTCTTTTATGATTTGTTGCTTCTTAATGGTGTTTGTATTACTTTTGCATTGCTGCCTTACCTTTACTACCTTCTGCACTTCTTACTCTCCTTGCTTTCATTTTTTTTTCTTTCTCCCAAGTCAAAAATAGTCCATTTGGGCTCCGACCACTCATCCAGTTAACAAACATTAAACAGCTTTGAAGAGTTAATGCTCTTTAAAACAAGTCCTAGACAGAATACGTGATGTATGTAACTGGGGAGTGGTATTCTCATGGCCTAGGAAGGCTCTTCTATTTACTCGTAATGCAATTTCACTACAATAAAACCTTCTCTAAATGGTTTCTTAGTTCTTTAGTAATTTGCAGTTTACTGTACATAACTGTGTGCTGCTTTCAGAAACATACTGTTACATTTATTAGCTGCAGAGATGTTTACAAACTTCACTTTTTTAAACAGCAAAATCTGCATCCTGTGGGAGGTTCAGACCTTTTCTCAGGACCTCTAAATATTTCTTCAGAACCCCCCTGTCAGATAAACTGTATATTTAAAACTTAGAGTGTTTGCATACAGTGCAGGAAAGTGCAAATATTTTCTAGCAAGCTTTCAATTCCTCTTTTTCTGGACCGGAGCCATATCCCAGAGTTAATGTCATGATTGAAGTTCTGTCAGTGCTTTAGTGCAATTTGCCTTGCAGAAAGTGAGCATTCCTTCCTGCCAAAGCAGAACATCATTTAGACCCTTGCTGTTATGTTTCTGCAGTTGCAGTGTGTGACTACATATGTAGTGGCCAGTTTAGATAATTACATGGGATTGTAGAACAGCACTCCAAGATGACATCAGATAGAAAAAACATACGGGTTTCAGCTGTCTAGTTATCCAGAGTATTGCTGTAATCACTTTAAAAATCACTTAAAAGTCACACTTCCTTTATAAATGCATTATGCTACAAGGCGTGGGCAAAGTGGCTCTTTTGCAGTGGCAGGTAATTACATCTTCAGTCCTGCATAGCAGAAGGACTGATTCCAGTTTTGACTTTCTTTTGTTTGATCTGATTTTCTGTCGTGACTGACACCAATTTCATACATTACATTTGTGACAGAGGACCCCCAGACACTGTATATTTTTTGTTTCCTTTATTCCTTCACATGTCACCTGAATCCCACTGTCTTCTCTCAAGTGTCTAAAACTGCAGTGCAGGCCTTTTTCCACACACACACACACACACACACACACACACACACACACACACACACACACACACACACACACACACAGACACACACAAAACAGTTTAACTTTAGCATAAAGGGATACTTCTGGTTTCTGCATTTTCTGTCTTTCAGATTCAGAATATAAATTTTCTCTGAAGGTTACAGCCTTTAAAGGGATGCATCCTACCCATATATTTGTGAAGCAAAAGGAAATGATCCTGTCAACTGCTATTTAAGGTATTGGTATAAAAGGAAATCTTAGATATCAACAAACAAAAGACTTGGCACAGTAGTAATTCTGTCTTCTGTGATTTTTTTTTTTTAACAGTGAATATGTCTTGGTAAAACTCAGTGATATGTCACAGAAAGTGTTGTTTTAATTAAATATTCATCTAATTTGCTTCTTTAAGCTTGCTGGTCCAACTGGGCAAAACAATTTATATATTGGTGACCTGGGGAGAAAATCTCCAATTACATTGCAGAACTAAGCAGTAAACAGAAGCTTTATGCTGCAACAAAAATAGCATTTTTAATAAAAATTAGTATCAGTATGCATTACCATACCTGTCAATCCTGTGGTGAGAGATCTGGACAAAGCCTAAAATAACAGTGGGAGCAAAGGCACAAAAACAGAGAGAGACCAAAAATATGAGGTAAAAATCTATGAAAGTCTGGATAGCTGAGAGAGAGTGCATTAGACACTTACATTTTATCTGAATGTTAGTGACATCTAGTTGCACAAATGTAAATTGCCCAAGGCACAACATTCTGTGGAACAGAATGCTAGTTCCCATTTGCCACAGGCAAGAAGTATGCCAGCAGCCATTGCTTTGCTGTAGGATATTTCTCCCTGTGTATTTTTGCGACAGTGGAGTTGGTGTATGTACGTTTGTGGGGTGCATAGGGCCTTGTTCCTGAAAAAAAAAATGCTTGCTATGAGAAGTTTTACCTTTTGGTGTTAAGGATATTTGTATGTGCCATTTTTTTTCTTTTTTAGCATTTTGGCTTCAAGGTTTCATGGTTTAAATAATGGTCTTACACCATCAGCAATTTAGTGTCGGTGCCTTTTTGCTTCCAAGATACAGTGATTATGCAAGAAAAATGTTTAGAATCTTTGTAGAGCACACTGAGGATTAGATAGAAATTTAAAAAAAAAGTCATTGTACAGGAATGAACCTCAGTCCCACAGTTAAACAGATGTATACTACATACAGAAAGGTAACTTAAGTAGTTAACTACACTATAGAGTTACTGATGTATAGAAAACATGCTTTGAATGCTTCCTACTTAAATATATGTTTGCCATCAAAATAATTAAATGTTTTAATTAGGCTTATGTTGTTTTAAAATGTTACATTTGTTATCAGCATTGTAATGCACAGACTCAGTGACTGGCCTAGCATATTCTCTTGGTGATGACTGATTAGTCACTTATAGCAGTTTTTTTTTCTTGCTTCTTAACTGAATATGATCCAGCAAAATGAAGAAACATAGATTTTGATGGAAGATATGTACTGCTTAACCAATCTAGACTGCTTATTTCTATACATATTTCTATACATAATGGCTATATATATATATATATATATATACACACACACACACACACACACACACATATATATATTTGTGTGTGTGTATATATATATATATATATATATATATATATAAACATTATTTTTATATATATTCACTGCGGTGGTGGTGCTGCGGTAGCGTTGTCGCCTCACAGTAAGACGTTGCCCGTTCGAGTCTCAGTTAGAGCGTCTTCTGTGTAGCAACATGCGTGAATGGGCGTTCCTTCATTGAAGGTTGTGTGTTAGGCCCGGCAAGCCAGTACGTAAAAATCTACTGCCAATCATTAGCGGACCGGAGTTCCGCTGTGGCGACCCCTAACCGGGAAAAGCCGAAAGACACAAACAAACAGTTATATAGATATATGGGTCCCCTACACTACACCAACATGCCACAAAGCCGACACCCAAAACATCAAGACCAAAAGACCGATGACGCAGATGATCGACAAGGTGAAATCCCGACAGCCGAAACACCGACATGGGCAACGTGTGAGCGCGACTCGGTAAGTGTGCGATAGTGAGGGATTTAGGGTTAGGGAGCGGACAGGTAAGTCTGCGATAGTGAGGGATTTAAGGTTAGGGTGCGGGAAAGGTAAATGTGCGGTAGTGTCGGACTTAGGGTTAGGGTGCGGGTAAGGTAAGTGTGTGATAGTGACGGACTGTAGTTTTAGGGGCAGGTTAAGTGAGTTCGGGTTAGGGTGTGGGTAGGGTGAGTGTGCGATAGTGACAAACTTTATGTTTAAGGGTGGGTTAAGTGAGTTAGGGTTAGGGTGCAGGTAGGGTAAGTGTGCGATAGTGATGGACTTTACGTTTAGGGGTGGGTTAAGTGAGTTAGGGTTAGGGTGCGGGTAGGGTAAGTGTGCAGTAGTGTCGGACCTTAGAGTTAAGGTTTGGGTTAAGGTTAGTGCTTATATAGTTGTGTGTAATGTGTAGTTTACGTTTTGTGTGTCAGTGTTTTGGGTGTCGGTGTTATGGTATTTGGTTTTGTGAGTTGTCGGTATTGTGTGTTTTCGGTCTTTTGCTCTCGGTGTTTTGAGTGTCGGCTTTGTGGCGTGTCGGTGTAGTGAAGGGGACCCAGAGATATATATATATATATATATATATATATATATATATATATATATATATATATATATATATATATATAATGGATAAACATAATGAATATGGAATAGCTCCAACTTAACTAATACCTTATAGTTTCAAACTCAGTCTAGCAATTGCTTTATATCCTTCTAGTGCATTCTTAAATTCTGTCAGTCTTTAACCCTATAACCTATTTAGGAGTACTACTGCAATCATTCACCACCCTTTTGATGATAAAATACTTCCTTTTATCATTCATAACTTGCCCAGTTTGTATCTTCCATAGCTTGTGTCCTGGTATTCTTCTAAATCTATTTTCCTTTTTTTGGTATGCTACTTACTATGTGGAATGCCTTGAGATACTTAAAATATTTAATCATATCCCCTTGGCTTGTATTCTTTGACACTGAATGTGTTAATCTCAATGAATTTCTGTCCTTACATGGTTTCTGGTGAAGATGAAAAATTATTTTTGGTGCCTTCCTATGTACTGTCTCTGTTTTGTTTGTACCTTTTTGATGTCATTACAGTCCATTAATATCAGCCAATAAGCACAATCACTGCAGAAGTAAATGTTATCTGAATAATTCCACGTTATAGAGATCTGTAACTAAAGAAGAGGTTGCTGCTAGCAAACAACTTTATATTTCAGTGTTTCATCTGCAAATTCAGTGTCTGTTGCCCTTGAAGAATAAATTGCCTATGTTACATTAAAAAATGGTAAGTTGGTAATATTGTAGTAGGGAATGGATGGCAAACTGATAACAGGTTCATAAATACTAGGCATCTCATCCAAAGGAGGACACACTCAGGACTGCAGCACCACCACCGCCCTTCTCCTTAAACTACAACACAGTATATATGCTGTGGGAGTAGAACCCACAGCCTTCTGCATCAAAAGTAAGTATGCTACCTGTTTTTTTATGCTATGAACATTTGATAAATGAAACAGTTGCACATTGAAAACAGACTTAGCATGACCAGCAGTAAACTTCTGTTCCCATGAAACTCTAAATTCCTTGAAAATGCACCAAAAGTCATTTTATTTATTTATTTTTTAACTAGTTTGTTAGTTGGTGTAGAGGATTCAGGCTGTTTCCTGTAATCAAGGTATAGGGTTTGAGCCTGAGGAAATTAACTAACCTACAATTCCTAACCGTATTCCTCAACTATCCAGATTTTCGAAGAATGTCCAGATTTTTGCCTCAAAAATTTTAGTCTGTTCCTCATAATATTTTTGGATTTCAGGCAAATCACTGGGATGATCTGAGGAATGAAATTAGCAAATAATGTCATACATTTGAGTTTCAGACTTCACATCCTTTAGAAAATGCATTTAATACATACCCTGTTATTCTAGTAAATTGCTGCATTTAAAAATCTGTCCCTATTTTAAGCCATTGTAGCTTATTATGTCAGGCTTTGTTCAGATTTATTGGACTAAGAGGTTGACAGGTATGTCCCTAACACACACAGACCCATGTACATGTACATATACACCCACAGACAGCAGCTGTCTTGTATTTAATTTCTGTATGTAATGTGGAAAAGGAGTAAGCAACAGGTGCTTGTGTACGTAGATGCACACAGGGATGCACAGAGTGCGTTCTTGAAGAACACCCTTAGGATCCGGCTCTAGTTTTATTTTAAACTTTTTGCATTTACAGTGCAAAAAGCTTTTAAAAGGCAAGTAACACCTTACTGTTTGCACCTGGGGTGGACTACACCCTCTGTCCCCCACATTAGTACATCTCTGCTGCCTTGGCATCCATCACAGCTTCATCCAGTGAAGAAGCAGATACTTCCTTGGAAACTAATGGTACAGCAACATCTCCAGCCTCTTCTGTTCTCCAGCAACCTGTGAATCAGATTAAACAGCCTTTTCTTCTGTACTGTACATGAAATGAAGTGCTAAAGCATTTAGCTGTTCTCAGAGAACCACTAGAGGTTGCTACTTCTGCTTCTGATGATGTTAACTTATCGCATTTCAGCTGTCCACAAGCACTATGCCTCAACTTCTAAAATCAGCACTTTTCTAGTAAAAGAGCTTTAAATTATTTAGAAACATCATCTTGATGGTTAGCATTTATATGTCATATTATTTTCATGTTTTTATGTTTCCGGTGTATTTTTATGTGTTTTATGTGTTTCGTCCTTGACCTTTTAGTCGTAGTCAGTCTTGGTCATTTGGGTATGTGCAATATTACGACATATTTTTCATCATTTACATTATCATATACATATTTTCCTTATACATTTGTATGGTGTGTATGTAGGTCAGTGTATGTAGTGGATTCATGTTGGATTTATCATGAGATATGATTTACACCCTTGAGATCTTTGTACTGCTAAATAAGGACGTAGCCATGGCTATGTTACACGTTCAGAATCGTTCTCTGCTTGACAGTATTTAAATTTTCAAATCTTGCACAGACTGATGATTTATTAGAACTGTAAGCTATGTTTTGTGATAATTACTAATTGTGCTTTGTTTGTGTGCTTTTGTTTGATCATTAGTAACTTTGGAAATGTTTGTCTTTGCTCCATATTGGACCTTATGATACGTATAGCATCTTTTGGCTACTTTTCAGTGATGGATGAATGCAAAATAAGTGCATGATGGTGACTGGTTAATATTTGTACTTTAGGTTACAGATTGATAGGGAATAAAAATCTAGAAACTAGGCTCTATGCTATCTGTTAGCTATTTTTACATAGCCATGTATTTTTATCTTTATGTTTATTGTGATGCATGTTGTGACTGTGGTATTCAGTATATTTAGTTAGTTTCACAATGAATGAAAGATGTTTCTTTGTTTATATATTTATTTATTTTTTGGGGGGGCCACTGTGGTGCTGGGGTTAGCATTGCCACCTCACAGCAAGAGGTTCTCCTGTTCGATCCCCGGCTAGGGTGCCTTCTGTGTGTCATCTGCATGTCCTTTGTGTGGTCGCATGAGTTTCCACCGGGTTCTTTGGTTTCCTCCCACATCCCAAAGTCATGCTGTAGGTGGATTGTATACTCTAAATTGGCCCTAGGCATGAGTGTGTGTGTGTTTGTGCCTTCTTTGGAAGGTGGGCACTGGGCTGGCAACTCAACACCATAAAACTCCACTGCCATTCATGAGTGGACAGGTGATCTGCTGTGGTGACCCCTAACTGGAAAAAAAAATGAAAGAAGAAGAAAAAGATTTATACATATATTTTTTTGATTGGTTGAAAATTGCTTTTAGTAGTTTTGATTGGTTGAATGAGTCTTGTCAGATTAAGACTGTACTTTGCTATGTTAAGGTATTTTTTGTGAAGTGTTTATGTAGCTTCTGACATTGATGGGTCCGCTAGAAGTGTATTTGATAGACTATTCATATGCTTTAAGCTGATTTTTAACTATGGATGAATGGCGAATTTCATTTCGCTGTGTTTTTTTTTTTGATAGATGAACGCTGAGTATATAAATGATTGTGATTGGTCAGTGTTTGCGTTTAAGGTTATTGATTGGCAGGAAGCAAATATTTAAGTACAGGGCTCCATTTTTTGCCAGCTACCTTCCAGAGTCATGTACTTCTATGCCTACCATGATACATGATGTGATTGGGGCATATACTACATATAGTTGATTTGTAATGAATGAAAGATGGACTTCCTATCTTTTCATGATTGGAGTATTCTTTTTAATAACTTTGATTGGTTGAATAGATTTAGCTCAATTAAGAATATATTTTTATTATGACATTCTCAGGAAGCATTCTCTAGCTTCTGGTATTGATGGGTTAATTAGTAGTGTATTAGATAGCTTTTATATCTAACATCATTAATATATTTATTAGTTCTAGTTGTCAATCAGCCATGGATGAACAGCGAACTTTATCTTAATGTGATTGGACAGTTTTTGATTTTAAGGCTATTGATTGGTAGATTACTATTTTAGTACTAAATAATGTTTCTGATCCCTGCGGCTTTTATTCTGATTCATCTTTGACTGGCCTTGCATTGTATTTCATAGTGTGAACAAGAGGGTTGGAGTTTTTTGTTTAGTAATGTATTAACTGGTTGTTTTACATTGCTGTGCATCTGTGTATCTTGAAGTAGACTTTTATAGCTTCTTGATTGGTGTATTGGTATGAATGAATTATGAGTGCATTCATGATTGGTTACCTCACAATATTTAACATTGTTGATTGGCTGCATGAGTAGGATCTGATGAAGGCTATGTCCGAAAGCACTCATCCATTGTTTTTGTACTTTGCCCTGCAGTTTCTTTGTTAAAGTACTTGGTTTTACTAAGTTACGTCCATTGTGGTGACTGTCTGTTTTTTTGTACATATTATTTCTGCTTAACGGACTTCCTCTGGTAACATGGATGTTTTTTCTTCTTCTGTCACATTTAAATTTAAAAGAAAAAGTTTAATACATGGAGATGCCTCAGGGAACTTTGCTGCAAAAAGAAAATTATGAACTTTTCATTTTTGGAAATACTGGCTGATTTTTCTTCATTTTGAAGTGATCCTTTGTTATAACCATCCATTTGAGGTGTTTGAAAGCATTCTCTTAAAAAACTGATATTGCAGACTGTCTTCACTTTTTCTCACAATTAAAAGGTAAATCTTATTTTATTCCCCCTTTGTAAATTCCACAGTTTTCAAGTAAAAACACTTGACATTGTTAGAACTGCAGCCAGTGTTTAGTAACTTCACAGCAGGTCACTACAGTTTAATTTAAATAAAGATTGAATGTCAAGCACTTCAGTAAATGTAATAGTGATTGTGGTAATAAAGCTAGCAGATAAGGAGGCAAAGTGTTTGGAACCTACAGTCAGATAACAGTGTATAGATTTTTGCAAAAATGTATTACCAGTGAAGGAAAATTTACTAGTGTTTCCTTGAAAATCAAGGTTCTTTTTACAAAAAGTGGTTACTCTTTTGCTTGTGGGATGGATCAAAACATTATAATGTCAAAGCAAGGGGATAAATTATTGCTGAACCAGTAATCCTTCTTTTTAAGGTTATCCAAAACACCGTACTTCCGTGACTTTCATCTTGATTTATTGCATCACTAGTAAGTAGTTACATTTAAGTAGTGGTAGATTTACAGAGTTTGGTTTCCAGTCCTCTGTGATGACTGTGCAGTCAAGAAATTCTTTTGCAGAGGTAGTTATTAACAGAACAAGAGATTTGAACATAGAATCCTTATATACCTTTGGAACTTAAGGCAGTTGCTTATTTTCCCCCAGGGAGATGACTATGTGTGGTTTCTTTATTTATAATAGTTTTATTTATTTAATAATTATTTCGAAGTCAGAGCCACTGCATCCAGAGGCATCCAAACCATGATAAGCATGTATCCTTCAGTTTTTTTAGTTGCACTCTCTGTATTAATGTATTGCTTCCTGTAAGAGTATACTTATCAGGAAAGCAGAGTGTCTGTGCATCCAGTAAGTGTGTACTTATCCTTACAGAAGACTTCCACATACTCCTGAAATGAGTGTACTTGTCAGTCCTGGTATGGATGCATTCATTAAACTAAAGCAGTAAAGTGTCATCTGCAAGTTGGTCTGATTTGCTAAATATGCATAGTGAAATTGTCAGCATGTGATGTACAGAACTGGAGTTATTAAAGAGTGTTTTCAGCAAGTTATGACCAATGTGACATATTTTCCATGTTTACATTAAAGGTACAATAATGGAGTTTGATACTGTAAAGTGACTGATGGTATATGGAACCATTAGGTGTTAGGAAAATAACATTAAGACACTGTGGGTTATCTGAAGAGATTCTGAGATATAAATGCTTTTTTGATAAAGCAGTTATGACTATTATAGGTTCATAGGTTCATAGGTTTATACTAGGCTATCTGCCCTAAGGCATTTATAAGCCTAGCCCAAAGTTTTGCGGCTTACGCCACCCCTTATGTTAAAAAATACTGTGCCCATTAGTTTGTTGTGCCTCTGTCCAGCAGTGACACAGAGATGATTCCTGGGGTAAACCTACGATCTCCCATCCACAGGTCAAGATTTCTCTTGAACAGAGCCAGCGAGGTGCTCTGCCTCACATGGACCGGGATTTTATTCCACAGCATAGGGAGTCTCTGGGTGGCAAATCTATCCCTCCAGCATGTCCTATTTATATCCGTGCTAAGGTTTAAGTCGCTTGCTCTAGTGGATCTGGTAGATTTGGATTTTTTGAGGTGGAGCATGTCCATTAATTCCGGGTTGGACATGGCCTTGTATGTCAGGCACAGGTCACCTCTGAGCAGGCGGTATGCGACTGAATAGAGCTGGAGTTTCTTCAGTCTGGCAGCATATGACAGATTTTGGAGTCCCTTTATCCTTTTGGTGAGGAACTTTTGGGGTCTCCCCAATTGCTGCAGGTGTCGGGTGAGATACATCCCGAATGGGGCATTGTACTCGATCATTGGTCTGATAAGTGAAGAGTACAGGGGAACAATGACCTCACTTGATCTGGATGTGAATCCCTTCATGATCAGGTGGGCAATGTAGAAGGTCTTTCTAACCACTTTAGCAATGTGAGTGTCAAAAGAAAGGCCACTGTCAACCTGGGTCCCCAGGTCCCTGATAACCTCTTCTATGCTTAATGGATTGCCACCTATATGGTAGCTTGGGGTTACCTTGTTTTTCCCGAAGGGTATGACTATACATTTTTTGGCATTTAACTTCAGGCCATGGCTCTGGCACCATTTATCAGTTTCCGTGAGACCCCTCTGAAGGATATCTGTGTCCGATGTACTTTCCACTATGGCCCAGTTTGCAGTCATCTGCAAACTTTGTCAGCCATAGTCCTCCTATGTTTGCCTGTACTTCTGAGAAGTAGATGCTGAACAACAGGGGGCCAAGGACTGAGCCCTGTGGGACACCACTTGTGACCGGCTTGGAGTCTGACATGGCGCCAGCAACTCTAACCCTGTGGGTTCTGTCCTTTAGCCAGTTTGCAACCCATCTTGTGACATATGGGTTTACATTTAAGCTGGTAAGTTTCTCTATAATACCCAAGTGGGGTATTGTGTCAAAAGCTTTTGCAAGGTCAAGGTAGGCTGTATGGACTGCCTTTCCCTCATCAATGGCCTTGGTAACTGTTTCGAAGAAGTCGACCAAGTTCAAAAGGCATGATCTGCCCTTGACAAAGCCAAACTGGGTCGGGTCCAATGTCTGCAAGTCCCCTATGTCTTTGTTTATGAGTTCCATTATGATCCTCTCCATAGCTTTGCAGACCAGTCTTGTTAAGCTTATGGGGTGGTAATTACCAGGGTCCGTAGAGGTACCGCCTTTGTGGAGTGGGACCACAGTTGCCGTATGCCACTCCTTGGGCACGTATCCTGTGGTAAGGCTAAGATTAAACAGCTGCCTTATATGTGGGTTTAGTTCCTCGTTGAGTTTGTGTAGCACACAGCCGGGGACACCATCCGGTCCCATTGATGCTGTGTTTTTAGCTTTAGAGAGAGCAGCTTTCACCTGCGCATTTGAGATGTCTGGGAGGCTACACTCCGCTGGGATAGTTATCTCTCCTTTTGGGGGAGAGGGGGTGAAGTTTGCACTGAACCTGTCTGCCAATATGTTGGCAATGTCTGTGGGTTCAGTGATTTTTGTATCATTTTGGACTAATTCTGCGCATATCTGGGAGTTTCCACCCAGGTTTCTAACATAGCTGAAGAAGGCCTTATGATTGTCTTTTGAATCTATTGCAATTTTTCTCTCAAAGTTGGCCTTGGATGATTTTATGACTGCTCGTATTTTTTTACTAATAATGATCAAGGGTGTCTTCTGTTTTATGGATTTTGCTCTGTCATGTAACAGCTTTCTCCTCTTATTGTAAAGTTTGTTTATGGCTGGGGTCCACCAGACTGGACGTTTGCCCTTGGTGGAAAGAGTCTTGGTTTTATTAGGGATTGCCTGATCCATGCAGTCCTGGAGGTGTTCGTAGAAGGCATTTGTAAGGGCTTCCGCAGCTTGGGTTGTAGTTTCCACTGGCTCGGGGGCCTTGAAGGATACCACACCAGTCTTGAGTAGTGTGAAGTTTGCTTTAGAGAAGTTCTTCACTGTGGTCTTTTGTTTGGGGTGGGGGCGGGATGTGGATTTCCAGTGAGATAAGTTTGTGATCTGATCTCACCAATGAGGGATATACTTCCGGTGTGGAGCATTTTGTCCCCATGTTTGTGATGATTAGATCTAGTATATTTTCTCCTCTTGTGGGAACGGTGACTAGTTGTTCCATGGCATTTGAATTTATGAACTCCAGGAACCTTTGGGCTAGAAAGTTGGGGCTTGAGTAATGTTCCCAGTCTATATTTGGGTAGTTGAAGTCACCCAATATAATGGTGTTTGGAGATACATTTATACCCTCCAGTGTCTTCAGGAAGGCTGTGTGGGGTTTCTGAGTTTGAGAGGGTGGCCTGTAGCATGCTACAATTTGTAGAGCAGTTTTGCCTATGGTTAATTGCACCTGGATGATTTCCGATGCTTCGTGCGTTGCCACCAACCTGGAGGTGTGGGTATCCTTGATGAATATGGATACACCCCCTCCTTTTGTGGTGTGGTCTGGGTTTTGGGGCGGAGCATGATATGAGGTAAAACCTGATAGTGCCGGGGTGCTCTCAGGAGCCTTGAACCAGGTTTCAGTCACAGCACAGACATCGATGTTCTCCATATATTAACTATATATTTTCAAAACTGCATTAATTTCATAAAAGATGTGTGACCTACAGGTGAACAAATGGTGCCATTTTATGCAAAACATTAAGGTTCACTATGCTGACACTGATACCTGACATCTGACACACATTTTGTAGATTAATATTATTTTAAAATACTATGAAGCTATTACATGCAAAATTTACATAGATTTTACAGTATCACGAAACAGGAGTATGCTATCCCATTATGTCATATATCATTGGAAAGCTCTCAAACAGGTGAACAATTGTTCTGCTGATATATTGGGCATATCTTACATACTTACAGGTCTGATGAAGCGTTGGACTTCCTACGCGAAAGCGCTTACTCTGTATCTTGTTAGTTGGAATAAAGATTTCGTGTTTCACCGTATTCTGCTGAACGCATTCATTTGGTCCTGCTGAACGTATTCATTTGGTCCTGCTGAACGTATTCATTTGGTCCTGATCGTGGTTTGGTACTCCTTTTCTCATTTATGCTTATACTTACATTGATACATTAATTGGTTTTACTATAACACTAATCATTTTTGACATCTAAAATATATTTTTTTCTTTCTTTTTTTATCTCTGCAATAGAAAATCAGCATCTACAGACATACCTTTGATACTAACACCAGTGTATAGCTCTTTGTCTTCCAAAGAGGCATAAATGTTACATTTTTTTTGTAATTTTCATAGTTTAGCAGATAAGGATTTTGGAGAAGAGCTCTCAGGAAGAAAGTAATTTTTTTGGCTTAGAAATACCTGCTGGAGAGACAGGTATGCATCCCAGGGACTACTGTTTCTATGGAACAGGCTCCCCATCCATGTAAAACAGAGTTCCTCCCAAACCCAATCCAAGTGCAGCTTGGACAATTGGATGGTGAACAGGAAATTCATCCCTAGTTTGGCACCTATGTCTGTAATGGACACAAACAATCTGTAAGTGGTTCATCTCCCAGGCCCCTGCTTGTACATGTTTCATCTCCCAAACCACTGTTTACACTTATCAAGGGTATCAGAACTTGTCAGAGATTTGGGCTGCATGGCTAGGCTTAAAAAAGCCCTTGCGGTCATTAGCCTAGCAAACACCTATAAACTTATGGAAGCAAAGATGTTAATTAGCCTTCTGCTGTTCATGATTAAATGTATAAGCAATCACTACTGTTTGTTTGCACTCCGAAAGCATTTATTTTAGTTTTTGACTAAAAATCATCCTTTCTCTGTCTGTTTGGTTTTCAGTACTGTTTGCTACATGCAATGGTCCCCAAAGAACGAAATCCATAAGGCAAGCAAACACTTTACCTAATACTCTTAAGATTGGGGATCCATTATATGACACACAAATGTCCCACTCATCAGGTTAGGCAAACAGAATATCATACACACATTCAAGTCACTTCAGCCCACGTACCAGTATGATTCTATCATAGCCTATGTCAGCGTAAATGACCTGAGATGTACTACACTGGGCTGTATGAAAAGAGACATAATGGATCTCTTGGAATATGTGTCACTGACAGGTGCTTGCCTTGCATTGAGCAGCATTCTACCCTCATCTAGTATGATGCCACAATATGAACAGAAAATGATTGATTTTAATAATTGGGTTAGGTTCTGGTATCACCAGGGGATCAAATATCTGTCAGTATGGGAGGACATGGTTAACAGACCACATTGATTTGTCATGGATAGTCTTCATCTATCCCACTAGGCTTTTGGGTATTGGCTAAACCTTTATCCAACCCCCTAGAGCCTTTTTAAAAATAACAAAAAAAAAATTACCAACATATTGAAAAAGTCTCCCAGCAGTCTTAAGGTGTTACTGCTCAATGTCAGGAGCTTAAACAAAAAAACTCCACACTTTATAAGCTCTCCTCACTCTGGAGAATGTACACATTTTTGCCATTACTGAGACTTTGTTTAAAGATGTAGAAAGTACTCCGGCAGTGTAAAGTTACAGTGCCTTCCACACAGTTAGACCAACAACAACACAGACAGGGACTAAACATTAGGTGCTTCGATCTGTATTAGCAGCAAACATAGCTCCAGGTTGGTTAAACAGGATGATGCCATCCATGTGCAAGTCACCGTAGATAAGGTCTCTCACCATATCCTAGTTAGCTATAGGTGAACATCTGTGCCCCAAGTGTCTCACAGTTCTTACCTAGACCTACTAAAGACGGTCACCATCCAACCGAATACCCTATTCAGGGGTGACTTCAACTACACTTCTATAGACTAGGAAACATGCACTGTCTCACACTCACAGGCACAATGCTTCCTGGACTTGACTGGAAAAAGAAAGTACTCATTAAACTGGTGGCATTGTGGCTTAACTTCCCTTGGCTGATGATTTGTTTTATGCTTGGTACCTTCCTGTTCACTTCTTTGGACAAATAGTTGCTTCCTGGACATTATTGACACAAACTCTTTGGAACAGATAGTGCATGCTCCAACCAGAAAATCAAACATACTGGATCAGGTACTCACCAACATGAGTGAACATTGCAAAGAGGCAAAAATCTGGACATTTGAGAGGTATTGCAGTGTATTCAGCTTCCATCCTTAAATTTAATTAAGTCTTTGTCATACAGAAAATGTACCTTTTCTTTTACAAAATATAGCCACTTTGCTACACCAAACTAATCCCCCTAAATGCATGTTAATGGAAAGCATAATTAAAATATAGACACTTAAATTATAATAGTAAAATAAATAAACAGATTAAAGTGTAAATTACATTACAGAATAATAGTTCAAACCGTTTTTTTTCCCACAAAAAATGAAGTCAGTAATCTAAACAAAATTCTACAACTGAAATCAACTTAAGCAATATATCACGGAGTACAGATGTAGTAGAAATTACAGTGGATGGATAAGAATCTGGTAATCAAGAAGAAGGTGGAATAAGCTTTGAAAACAATTCTCATTAAGTGAACTAAGGTCCAAGTGGTGAAAACTAAACTGAAATTTGCCAAGTTGAGCAGAGCTGTGGAAAAAAATGGAGAAAAAAGTAACAAGCTGTCTAAAATGTTGTAAGCAAAGGTGAGAAAGTCAGATAAAATTAACCAAATGAGTCTGTATCTTAGAAGATGACTGCAAACTCTCTTTCAATAAATATTTTCAAATTTTAAGTCAAGAAATGGTATTAAATAAATAAGTATATATTTTTTTGCAAACTGTAGGAGACAGAAAAATTCTGATACTTAATGGTAACAGCCTTAAACAGAGCCAAGAACCACTGGTCAAAATAAATGGATGCATGTGTGACGCCCCTGCACTTGCCCAATAATCAGGGAATCTCAATCCTCACCACTGGCAACAGTGAGGGATGTACACAATGGGAGGATGACAAGTACACACACACACAGTAAAGTACAATTTCCTCTAAGAGCACACAGAGATCACAATCAGTCTGGGGCTGGTTTCTCCCTCTTTCTCCAGATCCTCAATAAGACTCTCCACTTGCACAGCTATAGAGTTAAGATCTCATCTGAGTGGTCAAGCCAAAACCTCCAGCACCCTATCTGTCCAGTCAGTGCTTTGTGTCTCTACCCAAGTAGCTGACACACACACATTTTGATTTATACACACACACACACACACACACACACACACACACACACACACACACACACACACACACACACACACACACACACCTGGGGAAGGCTGGCACAGGTTTACTAGCTATGCCTCCTTCTGCCCAGACTATAAGGTAGTTATCCCTGCCACCAACCCCTACGTATCAGCTACTATAATGATGCTTACAAAGGGTGATTAATCCTACTGTGTAATGTTACTATTATCCAAATGGTAAGTGTGACCAAGTCTAAGGCTATTTAGGAGTGGCCCGTACAGTGTCAGTTACATATGCAGGTACTCTAAGAGCTTAACTATCTCACAAATATCAACCACAAAGATAGGTTTAAATATATTTAATAATAAATAATAAAAGAACAAGACAATACTCAAACTCAAACAATACAGTAACTGCAAAGTTTAGAATCACAGAAAATATTTTAAAACAACATTGCATGACTGTCTCAAATAAATACAGAAAACATTTAAAGTAATATTTACTATATTTCTATCTATATCTAAAATATACTATGCCCTAAATAACTTACTTACAAAGCAAGGCAAATGCAAATGAGTGCTAAATGTCTGTTTCTAGGTCCAAGATAAGATACAAAATGCACAGACTTTCCCTGAGAGAGTTCTTAAATTACTGTTAAACATTATTGCTGGGTCATCTTGAATGACATCACTCTTTGTCACCTGCCTTCAGTTCCCAGTCTAACAGATACCAACATAATTTTATCATCACCGAGTGAGAAGTACATATCTCTTAGATGTGCAGCTGCTAGGAAGCAATAAAACACTTTACATTTTAAACCTGGTAATTAAAATTACTTTCAAGACAATAGAAGAACCTATATCTCTAGACATTGTGTCTGCTTGCTGCATTGAAACTGAGAGATAACACAATCATAAAACATTTTGATTCCAACTATTTTCTTGAGGTTGTGCAAGGTAACTCTGTAGGTTCCAGATTCTATTATTAAAACATACATTTGCAGAGGTATATAATTTATATACATTTCTGTTCTTTTTCAGTAGGATAAACTGTGGTTACATTCTTGAAGCTCAGTACATGACACACACATTGTTCTAAGCCAAGGTGAGAAAGTCAGATAAAATTAACCAAAATGTGCCTGTGTTTTAACAGATGACTGGAAAAATGCAGCACAATATTCATAAATGACACAATTATTTACAAAATTCCAGCTAGCTGGGCTGGCAGCATCACAGCAAGCTCCTGCAAAAATTAAAATGCAAGAGATGAAGTCCACAAGGTAAAATTAGGACCCCTGACAAAACAAGTAAGCAAATGGAGGCATCTTTCAGAGTAGCCAGACTCCTAACCAAGTTGCATGGAAGCTTCTCCAAAGGCTGATCTCATATGACATTGGCAAAGTAAACCACACTGATGAAGTCTCATTAAGAAATCACCACACAGTAGTAGAAACACTATAGTGAGTTACACAGCCATGTGACACTATCTTTCTTTCCCTATAGTCCATGCAGATGGATGCTGGATGGACAGAGGAATGGATAGGGAAGGGTTGCTGTGGGGCATATAGAATTGACTGCGATTAGGATTTTATCTATATTCTTATTTCAAATTAGATGCAAATTGACGTAGCTTAAGAGTACTGTGGGTGCAAAAGTGCAAAGTGTTAATGACCAGTTTTAGGGAAAGGATACAGGCCAAACATCAGGAGGGGTAGAATGCATGGATGTAGAGGTAGGAGGATTTGGGGCAGCTGGAGTTTGGGCATTATCTTATGGCTTATAACTTGTAGAAAATAGAGTGAACATATAGTGATGAGGGGTGAATTGGCTGTGTGTGTGTGTGTGTGTGTGTGTGTGTGTGTGTGTGTGTGTGTGTGTGTGTGTGTGTGTGTGTGTGAGCAGAAAGAGAGTTTGAAGGGGATGTGAGAAGGTGGCATCAGTAACATATTGAGATAGACTCTCTCTCTCTTGTCTTTCGGCTTTTCCCGGTTAGAGGTCACCACAGCGGAACTCCGGTCCGCTAATGATTGGCAGTAGATTTTTACGTGCCGAGTTGCCAGCTCTGATGCATAACCTTCAATGAAGGTACGCCCATTCAAGCATGTCTCCACACAGAAGACGCTTTAGCTAAGAATCAAACAGGACGTCTTACTGTGAGGCGACAAAGCTACCACAGCACCACCACCACAGTATATTGAGATGAAAATACAAGTTAGTGGGTTGTTTTTTGAAGAGAGATTATTAAGTCATTTTGGAAGAATGATAAAGTCATGTTGAATGGAAGACTTAGGCAGGCAAAAGGATGGAATTAATAGGTAGTGTGAAGGGGGAATGACATAAAAATATCTGAGAAGTGTGAGGATTTCAGTTTGAAAAAAAAAACTATTTGGATTTATGAAATGTGAATGGTAAAGTTTATGCAAGTGAATTAGATCGTAGAGAGTTAAGATTGTCTAGAGGGTGCAGTGAAATGAAGAAGGTTTAAATGACAGCAGCACTGTATGGAAGGAATGGAAAAAGTGGAGAAAGGATAGCTTGGGTAGGATGTATTGAGATGTTAAGATGCAAGCAAACTGAACAGACTGGAATGAGTTTCAGGAAAGATGGAGTTGTGGGGATATGAGATGGTTAGTAAAACGTTCTGGTTGAGGATTTGAAATGGTTAAGAGGGATTTGTTTGGAGATCTCTGGGACGTGTGCACAGAAAGTGAAATGGTTTAAGGCTGGTGTGGAATGTACATTTATTGATGTAGCACAGGTGGTATAAAACCATAGTCATGCTTAAGAGAAGAGGAGCACTGGAGGTGGCAGCTGTTGGAGATGTGGAGGGGTGGGCACTGATAATACGTATATGTGGTGGAGAGCTTTGGAGGTACTTAAGCTTTTGATGTAAGATAATAAAGGAATGGAGCAGGGTTATAGGATGTGCAGTTAGGATTTTATGGAAACAATTCGTATGTGGTGTTGACTTTAGCCTGATACTATCAACCCTACCATAGCAGTTTGACTTCATGGCTTGGTCTTTGCAGATAGCAAATATGTATACCATCTCCAAATGAATGAATGAATGAATGAATGAATGAATGAATAAATAAATAAATAAATAAATAACTCGAGGCAGAAACTGAAAATTATTGAAAATTAATGAAAGTAGCATGCTTTTCTTACTGTAATAGCCTGTGATTTCTTTCATAAATAGCTAGAACCTGGAAACTACCTGGACAACTGTACAAGTCTGACATCTGGGAGAATGTGAAAAGTTTTAAAAATTGTTAGAGGCAGTCATATTCAGATGGGCAGGGAAAAGTATAAAAAAAACAGAGATATTCCTAATAATTGTGGTAAACTAAGGGTAAAATTGTGGAAAGGAATTTGATAATTGATGATTTTATTTATTCATTTGCTGATTTTTTTAGTCAAGTATGTGGACTGGATTGAAGACCCCTTTCAGTCATGGGCTGGGGGAATCAGAAAACAACTTACATAAAAACATGTTACTTATGTAAATCAAGGTAATTTAACAATAGTAGAAAAATCATCATGAAAAATCATCAGGTAAAGCTTGAGCCAGTGGTGTCAAGGGATAAAGCCATGGCTAAGGTCCAGGAAATCAGATTTCATATAACAACCTGGGTATTGATGGAGAAACAATTGAACAGTTTTTCTTATGAAATGACAGAGCAGTTCTGCTGATGTCAGCTCTTTGCGGATGTGAAGGGTGGTTTAATTATGAATGATATTGTTACTTGGCGTACACAGTAGGGTGGAAAAAAATAAATCTCTTAAACCACCCCTGATGGTTGTTTAAATAATGTCTCTTCTCGGCCATCTCTTGGCCTCAGTGATGAAGGTGTGAATGGGTCATTAGCTGAGGAGGGGGTGATTACAGGCATGCATTGGGGCAAAAAGTGCTAAAAAAAGTTTTATCATGTAAACTAGGTAAGCGAAGGCATGTTGCAGTCATGGTGTGTATGTGTGTGTGATGGGGACAACAAATTAAGGGAATGATGTGTATTTGAGCAGCATTGTGGCTATAATTGTTTATGAAAGATTTTCTCAGCGGAGTATTTTTTTCAGTTTCTTGCCAGTTCATCACTTTGTTCATTTATTCCCAGTGGTGCTCAGTCTCTTAACAACCTAGGAAATCTCTTGTCAGGATGCTTAATTTAAGCCATCCAGGCATGGCATAGTAAATCAGGTGGTGGGATGGGGAACTTTACTTATTGCTAATTATTAGGCCTAGCAAGGATCAGAAATGTAAACTGCTTCAGAGCAGCAGAACAGCATAGACATTAAATGATGTGAAGTCACTTTGTGCATGCATCCATATCCATATGAAGACTTCCCCCTTGGTTTCCCTGTTTACATTGCTTGCATCTGGCTTGGTTTAGGTTTCTTGTAGGGGCCATCTTGAAGAGTGGGGTTGTATAGGTGAAAGTACAGTGATTGCTTCCCTTTCTGAGTAGTCCAGTACTACGTGTTTGAATTGCAAATACTTTTTCTTTCCTCTTTTGCTTTTTACTGCCAGCTTTATTTATGCTGAAATAATCTACTGTCGTTGTAACTAAGTACCAGCCAGTCTTTATCTTATGTGTTCCACTTCGTAGAAGTCCATGCGCCTGCTCAGACTTGCTGTCTCTTATGGACTCGGTCTGACTGCGTAGTCTCCCTCCTTCATTCTTTCCTTCCCTGACCGTCTTCTCCCAAGATCCTATACATAATAGCCCTGGCTAGCATGGAAAGACAGCATTTAACTTCCTTTCCATTGCTAGCTGTCTAGCATTTGATATACTAAGACCGTTTAATAACTTACACATGTTCACTAAAAATTAACTCTTGCTTGACCAAATAGATTCCTCGTGTGAGAGGTGTAAATACATAGGTGGTTTGGAAGCAGGCAGACCACTTGAAAACCATGCATGCAGTGGGAATCACACTGCTTTACCCCCCCCCCCACTCATACAAATACAAATACAACATTTTCGTACCACTAGTGAAAAACAATCATACACTAATGCCACTAAGAAATCACTGCCTAATCCTCCTAGAGCTTGTAAGTGTAGATGTCAAAGAACTCCCACCCCAAATGCATCTATTGCACATACGTTTTCATTTTAAATGTCACAAACAACAAAGCACCCCTGAGCCTTACAAGAAAAAATTGACTTCTGGAAACATCCTGGTAAGTGGTGACTCCATTGCTAGGCATACTGATTCCATACTCACCAGGCTAAACAAGGACAAAGTTGCAGTTATTCCACCACCACCCCCTCCCAGGAGCCAGGATTGCTGATATTTCAAGAGACTTTAAACCCTTGTCCTCTAGTAAGTATAAGTATGGCATGATCATAGTCCATGCCAGAGTGAATGATATAGCATGGATAGTCATGGATGCCATACAGAAAGACTTGCTAGAACTTGCTTTGTATGTCCCATCAGTGCCAGAGCATTCTCTCCAGTGGTTACCAATACTACCCTCTTTATAGATTTCAAAAAAAGCTAACCTTTAACAATTGTACAAAGAAACTGAAAAATTCTGCTATGGTAACCTCAAAATTAAATTGGGACCTATGCTAAGTATCTTTATGCTCATTTAGGTAAATGCATTGGTAGGTCTACACCAGGACCAAATTCAGTGGCAAATTGAATAACAATCCCCTGGTGGCCAGCAGAAAGAAAAAAAAATGTTACAACAGAAGGACAAAACTGCATAGTTTACCCTGTAAGACCAGGACCTCTCATCATAATGAGAATATAAAACACTCACAGAATTAATGCCGACAGAGTTTATAGTCATTTAGAAGAAAATTCAATCATGGCAATGGAAGAAAAGGGTAATAAAAGGATCATCTGTTGCTAAATAAAGCCATAATGGAGAACTGTAAAAAAGGGAAGAATCTAAGTATGGCATGGATTGACTACAAAAATGCATTTGATAGTATCCCACATTCATGGATAAAAAGAGTGCTTAAAAATGTATAAGATATACCCTACAACTACATTACATTGACCATGGAACAGTAGCAGACCACTTTGCAATTAAGCCGTGATAAAGGGCAAATTATTATTTCAGAGATAAAAATTGAAACAGGGATATTCCAGGGTGACTCTCTGTCACCACTACTATTCTGTCTTGCCCTTAACCCATTAAGCTGTCTATTTAACAGATTAGGCCATAACTACAATTTGGCTCCTAAAAAACAACGAAGTATAAAGACATCTCATGTTCTCTTTGTTGATAATTTAAAACCATATTACTCATTAGATGAGGAACTGAAAGCACAACTGCAAGTAGTCAAAACTTTTTCAGATGATATAAGAATGCAATTTGGTCTTGATAAATGTGCAAAAGCAACATTTAAAGCAGAAAAACGGCAGCACCACGAAAATATCAGTCTGGGACAGGAAGGTGATGTAAAAGAACTTCAGCAAGAGTGAGTGAATACAGATTTAGGAACTGATGAAGGATCAACAATAAAACATGAACAAATGTAAATAAAACTTAATAAGCAATATTTTAGAAGAATTAATCGTGAAAACAGCATTGACATCTTGGAACAAACTTCAAGCTGTAAACCAATTTGCTCTTCCTGTCCTAACTTACAATTTTGAAGTGATTGACTGGTCCAGCAACAGACATGGAGTATCACAGACCCATAAGCCTGACCAGCCTCATCTGTAAGGCCATGGACTGTATCATTATGGACCTTATAAATAAATACACAGATGACCTCCAAACCCTGGATCCTACCCAATGCGGCTTCATGAAGGGCAGATCCTGCCTGTTAAATCTGGTGGATTTCTTTGGAAGTGTGACCAAGGCCACATCAAAGTTTGAAACAATACTAATTTCATGAACTTTAATCATACTTTGAGTTAGGAATGGGGTCCATTCCCATCATGGTATCGAGTTGTGTTGGATAGATTAGACAGGAAAACAATAAGGATGCTTCATGCTCACCAAATCATTTATAAAAATCAGTGCATACCAAGATTATATATTCCCCATTCTGAAGGAGGTATGGGCATCCTTGAAATTGATTACATGTATAGATCTGCAGTCGTGGGACTCCACACATATCTGTTGACCTCACAAGACCCAAACATAGTGAAAGTTTTGAAACATGAGGAGAATAAATCTAAGATGACTTCCCTGCTTAGTCTAGCAGAACCATATAGGTGTCAAGCAGGCGTGGAAAACAAACCAGAAGTAGATAAAAATCAAGCAGAAACTGAATGTGCCAAAAAACAAAAGAAAGAATATAAGGTGCAGGATCAGATGAGAAGGAAAGAAATGTGGAAAATGCATAAATATAGTTGCAAGTATAGAAAACACCTGCAACGACCTCATGTTGATCAGGATAGAATGTAGCAATGTTTAAGGAGAGGTGAATTCAAACCAAAAGATGAAAGGTTAATATTGGCGACTCAAGATAGTGGACTACGTACATGTTTGTTTTCAAAGTCCATTGAACATGTGGGAGAAACAGACAAAGGTAGGTTTTATAAAACAGAATTGGAAACATTTGCACACCTTGATGCTGGTTGTGACATACTAATGGCAGAAGGACTGTAGACTGAAATGCAAAACAATGTGGCAAGACTGTTGCACTGGGGATAGTGCAAACTTTATAATGCTGAAATAGCTGAAAAAGACTGGAAACATGAGCCACAAAGCATCACAGAAAATGATGTCTATGTCACATGGGATCACCCTACCAACAGTGCAAAAGATAGATGCGAGAAAACCACATACAGTCCATGAAAAGAAGACAAAAGTAGCACTGATCATTGAAATCGCTATACCCAATGATTACAGTGTCTTGCATGCAGAGAGACACAAAGTCATAAAAGATCAGGATTTACAGGAAGAAATGAGAGCAATGTGGAAGAATGATACCCAGACAGTTCCAATAGTATTAGGAGCAACGGGTCTTATAAAAAACAATCTACAATCATATTTAAATATGTTACCGATACATGCAACTCCATACAAATTACAGAAGGAGTCATTACTGGGCACACTGCAGGTGCTGCGAAGAGCACTCCTGGCTGACATCAAAGATTGAAACAATACTAATTTCATGAACTTTAATCATACTTTGACTTAGAAATGGGGTCCATTCCCATCATGGTATTATAAACCCAAAAGATTGGGAGAAATTAAAAAGGGAGAGGCCACAGTGATGGGGTCCATTCCCATTATGGTATTAGAAACCCAAAAGATGAAAACACTATTGCGCCTCAAAACACTCAGAAAAGGCTGGAGTCACTGTCACTGTATTCCTGTCATATAAACTTTGGAGGAGAGACTTATGCATTGCTTTCTGTGCCTTTAAGGATTTCATTATCCAAGACCTCATTTTCTCAATATTTCAAATAGTACAGCCAACACTACAACAAGAGATAAGACTCCACATCAGTGAATAAATAAAACCTCACCTAGACCTGGGATAGACTCCCCTTACATGTTAAGGAATGTGATTCCCTGTCTGCCTTCAAACACAGCTTAGACACTTGGATGGGTACCCTAAAATACACTCTGGGACATACAGGCCTTTCTTTTCCAGTTGGGATCATGTAAGCAGGAGTAATTACCAATTACCAATTGCTCTTTTGACAGAAGAGCACAAGTATATGTCCACTGTCACTTATCCTCACAGATGAGCGCAGCACCTCAGACTCTTTCTAGATCCTGGATTGTGAGTAGACAAACAGCAGACCAAACAGCTTTTTGGAAAAGGAGTCAGACTCATGATTACCATCTTTAACTACTGAAACATTCTTTAAAATGTGTTTTTGACATCTCACTATTATATTTGTGCTGATTATTTTGTTTTAAATACAGAACATTCATACTTAGATGTGTTTAGCAGCTCATTTAGGCCATATTAAACTGCTAAACAGTAAGAACAATTACAAATGTTTTTAAGGTTGTACAGTTTGGTAATTTGCTGTTACTATATAGAACTGTACAGTGCTACATGAGTGTTCTTGTTTTGTTGTTGCTTACTTTAGCAACAATCCATAACTGGGTGTGGGTATGACAGGATGTACCTACAGCTGGTGTAGTTTGATCACCAAGGAAGCAAATCCCAAGTGATTAAATAGATCCAACCGTCAGTAAATTCCGTGATACCCACACACAGGAGTGAATTATTGTCATCATACAATGACAATATTTAATAAAGAAATTGCTTACTTTTCTTAAACATACTCATTATATAATGGCAATTTTGCATTTGTCCACTTTCTGTGCTTCATACTCATGTACTTGAGCATGCATATGGCACCTATGTCCATATGCTTGCACAGTATGTCAGTGCAATGCAAGAGAGGCAAGAGAGAAGATAGTGGATTGTTTTTCTCTCTCTCTCTAATATTGCAACTTACATATTAGCTGCTATTTGTAGAGTTTTTTGCAAATACAAAAATGATAGGGAGATGAAGGGCAGAATGCATCCCCAATAACTAAAATAAAAGGTTTTGGCATCACCGCATCAACATGCATTTTTTGAACTGTGCATTTCTGCAGTGAACAAAGTATGAAATGCTGACATCTGGCATTATTGGCTAACAAAAATGTTTAGTGATTTACCAGAAAATCAAACATTTTACATGAGACATGGCAAAATATGAGGAAAAACAAGGATGTTCTGCAAAAATCTGGACAGCTGAGAGGTATGGTTACTGGCAGTACGAGTGATTGTATTACTGGTAATCATAAGTATCAACTATCCAGACTTTTGCGAACTGTCTCTGATATTTCTCATATTTTATCCTGTCCCATATAAAATAATTTATTGCTTAATTAATATATCATATTCCAATAGAAATCCAGCCACTCAAGGAAAACTTCAGTGGCCAGACTTCTTTCTGTTGGGATGTCCTTGATTTACACTAGGCATGCTCGTCTCATCGGTGTGCATACTTTAGAATACTAATAACTGTGCACTGTATAGTAAACATCATGACTACTTTTTTAATTCTGATCTCCATTTAAAAAAAGGCAGAAGCAGAACTGTATTTACTGTTCTTGTCATGACACCTACTGGCCAGAATGAAAATTTCTTTGTAATGAACTGAACAAATGTTGTCCTACCTACTATTTGATTATTAGAAAAATGGTTTTGGTGATAGTCGCTGCATCACAGGATAGAGGATTTCTGTCAACTGGATAGGTAGTCCACTATGATACACACACATACACACACACACACACACACACACACACACACACACACACACACACACACACACACACACACACACACACACACACACCACCCTTTGGGAGGCTATCACCTTTGCAGTCCATATCATATCCTACTGGAACAGATCAGGGCTTGTGCTGTTACTGGACACTGGCTCCCTTACATCCATCTCAGAATACCATTTGATTATCAAACAAGGGCAGGCTGTCTCTCCACAGTCATTGTTAAGGAAGATGCCTGCACCTTAAAAGTAGACCTCAGATACCACCCCCCCCAAGAAGATTCCAAAATCCCCAACAGCTAGCCACCCTTTTTAGATATGGGCATTGGATCCCAATATACCCTTTTTATCCAGACAGCTGCATCTGGGGGGCACCTCCCCATAGCACCATCACAGTCTTCTCCAGGACTAGACTTTATTGGGTCAGGGTTTTCTCCAGTTTCTGTGCACCCTACATCCAGACTCAGATCATCTGTCTGTGTCCAACAAGAATGGACTCATGCTTCTCTGGTTCTGAAGGGGAAAATGAAGTGGACTATGGGTCAAAGCTTTGCTGTCCCTTAGGGTTTGATACAGATAGTGAGAACACCCTGGCCAATGACTATCTGTCAGAGGACATGCCATTTGGAGGACACTTCAGATGGCAGCCTCAAGAGGCTTTGGACACCCAGAAGCAATACTGGTGCCTTGTGGGTCTGTGATGTAGGGTGCTCCCCAAGCCTTTGATTATGCCTCCAGTCCAGGTAGCTTTTTGGATGTTTTCAAGACCATATAGATCCTTTGAGCTAGATTCTCAAACTCCCCACTCTCAAGAGCCCTGATAACTTTTACAGTAAAATCATTAGTTTTTGTTCAATATACTGCAGATAAAGACACAATGTCCTTGGAAACTGCCAAAGGAAATAATCTGGCTCAATAGTGGGATACTCTTCCCAATAACAGGAAAGCAGACTGCTAGACTGGTTTTGAAGGAACTATATATCTCATCAACCCTACTTCAGGTCCATGAGTGTTCACCCCCCACATTCTGAAGTATCAGGAGCAGCCTTAATAATTGCAGGGCCAAGTTTGGATCTTTGTGGAGGGGCCCCTAAGCTGATGCCCCCATCTATCACTCCAACCCTTCCTTCACTTGTTGTCTTCCTGGACTTAAGACCATTTTAGATACAGTAATATCATATATTCTTATTACTTAAAGTAAAAAATAAAACAAAATATTAATTTGTTAACTTCTATTTTGTCAAAAGACATGTTATAACAGAAATTATCTATTGAATTCCTGGATTATCCTCAAATCCAGCATCTTCTGTAGTTTCTCCCTCAAAGTCTGCTTAACTAGCACAGGCACACTATGAGGGGAATTTTTGATTGGCCACCGAGACCCTTTGTCTAAATGACTCTTCGTCAAGTGGGGGCATGGTGGCTTACCCAGGAAACAGATGCATATTTCCCCATGTTTCTTCACCCTACACTTCTTTTTTTATACTATCTCTTTTTTTCTGTCTCTCTTTTCCTTTCCTTCATTCGTTTGACTAATCCTTCATGTCTCATGCCAAGCAATTGTATGTAGAGTAAATATTCTTTGTATGCTATTTTGCTTTCTAATACATTCTTTCGTCTTTTTACCACAAATAATATGTGTGTGTATGCCTATTTGTGTGTATATATATATATATATATATATATATATATATATATATATATATATTAACTAAATAACCGACAACTTGCGAGACCAAGAAGCTAAGCTATAACAAAATAACTTAATACACCCTGTCCAAGAGAGACAAACATAGAACGATAAAACAAAAAAATAAAACACGTAGGATGAACTAGTGTTTAAGCGCTTTCATCTTTTATTGATGGATAAAACTTCTTCAGAAACATAAACATAAATATATATATTTGTGTGTGTGTGTGTATATGTATATATATATATATATATATATATATATATATATATATATATATATATATGTGTGTGTGTGTGTGTGTGTGTGTATAAATTTGTATATATTTTTGAGAGAGAGAGAGACTTTCATCTTATTAGCAGACTAATTTCTTAACACAATATATGTTTTTCCACATGCTTGGCCTATTTACCTGTTAGCAGGCTGATCCTTTATGCTCATCTCCTTTTACTTTATGGTAATTTTTTTTCTCTTCAATAGACAGGGTTGAAAAAGTGTTCGGGAGCAGGGATTCAGTGTTAAGGCAGCATAATAAAATGTAAAACTTTTATTATTGCCATAATACTACAAAATAGGAGGAGTTCAAGCACAGGGGAGAGCTGCTTTAAAATGTGACATGCCCCCATCAGTGAAGGGAAAAGTTATACACCAGCATTCAGAGGCATCTGGAATTTACCCCTCTCTAGCTATTTACTACTCTAAATACTTCTGGTAATTGTAGCAGCTATTCTTGTATCCTATTTCACAGAACCCGAGTATTTCGAACATTGGCACAGCCAAGACTGAATGTACAGAGGGTATAAATTGCTTACCTGTGTTCTTACTGATGTAATCTCCTTTTTATGTGGACTGTTTTCATGCTTAAGCATCCTTGAGCACCCAGTGGTTATGTCAGCGCAGTTGTACTGCTCCCCACTCTGCGGGGTTTGCATTATCACTACTTTACAGTGGTGTGTCTTCACGTTTAGTTTGTGCTTTTAAGAGCCACAGCAAAACTCTGCCTCAGGCCATTTGTTTAGCACTGTTGAGCTGGGTCTACAAATCATTGGGAGGTGTGGCCTGCTTTGCCGCCCCCCCCCCCCATCTACACTCGCACTGCTCTCCACTCACTTTTTAATGACAACACTACCTGCTTAAAGACACAACTACATATAAGAAGCATTTTCAGACATTTGTCCATTCCATACCATCATTCAGGATAGTATTACCTGCTTGAATCCAAATCGGTCACTACCCATTCCAACCTCATAGGAGCACTCATTCGGAGCCCCCACCCGGAATACATCTGCTCAACATGGGAGAACTAGCCATCTCCTACTACTGCTAGGAGTCTGGCTATCCCTCCCAGGTGCCTTTCAGGCAGGAGTTGCCCATTCTGATTATTCAGCCTGACAGGAAAGTTTAAACCAAGAATAGATATTAATAGTGCAAGAAAATACTAGCTTATGTCCCTCTACTATTAGGTATGCCAACAGAGCCAGTGTCTCACATACACAGATGGTCTTATGCTACTGTCAAACAGTACATTAAATGCACTATTTCCACTGTATCTTGTAATACGTTGCACTGTCTTCAGTTTAGCAGCTGTCCCCTACAACTGTTCTCCCTAGTCATCCTAAAGACATGTACTGCATTTCAGTCTTTTTCTCACTAAAATTAAGCAGCTCTTCAGAAACATACAAGCAACAACCCTGTAATCTGTCTGATAAAAACAACGCAAAAAAATCTGACATTAGATTTTAATTAGACTGGTGATGAATAAATAACCAAATATTTTTTTTACATTACCATTGCTCAAGACCTGTTTTCTCGGAGGACTAGCCCAGCTCCTCTCAGCCATGCTACAAGTGGCTTCACTCCACCCTTACCAGTCCTCATATAATTAAATTTATTGACCAAAGCATGTCACCTGATCTGTCTCCACCCCCATGTCATAAACTCTATTGGCCAAAACATATCACCTGACACTTCACCACCCATACCAGCCAATATAGCCAACCAATTAAAACCTAATAAATAACCAATTAAATATAAATCAGAAAACATCAATATTTTTCCCCCTTCTTCTCTTTGTTGCCACCCCCAACTCAATAGGCTCATTCAAATATTTTTGCAGGGTTTGAGTTTCACAAGGGATAATTATCTAGGCTTAAAATGGCTGTCAAGGGCAGTTAGCTTAGTACTAATCTATGAACCTATATATATATATATATATATATATATATATATATATATATATATATATACATACATACACACACACTTCCCCTAACAGGAACTTTAACTATCCTAAACCAATTAACTATGTAGGAATCTTGTCCTACATAGACTCAAATGAAGCCCGCCGCAAAAACCTACTTAACCCCCATCCACAGATACAGCTTCTCAGTCTGGCCATTCCTCTTCACCATGTACAAAATCCTACTAAAAAAAATATACATTACTAACCTACACCAAATACAAAACCCCACACTTCAGTGCAAAAAAAGTACTAAAACTGCTTTTTATAACCTCAAAAATGCCACTACCCACCCCAATAAACTAATATAAAGTGGTGATGTACACACCAACCCTGGCCCAACACTAGCCCCACCTAAACAAACTCAACATTCCACCTACCCAAACCCTCTTCATAAGTATTCCATTCATCAGTCCTCTAAAACACAATAAATTCCAGTTTCTACCTCCAGTCTAAAAGTAAATAATCTCAACTCCATAAACATTTGTAAGGAGATAACAAACCTTCATATATGGATTGAATTCCATCAACCCCCACATCCTAGCTATCACTGAAACCTGGTTAACACCTGAAAGTAAAGATGAAAATATCATTCCTCCCAGTTACATCTTCATTAGGAAGGATTGCATAGGTAAATGGGCTCGAGGTGTGGCCATCATTTCTCAAGCCACCTTACAAATCCAGAACCACCTCTCAACTATTCCACAATAGAGCAATGAAGAAATAGTAATAGCCAAACTCCACCCAAACAATCAAAAATCCATAATCACTGTAGCTACCTATATCCCCCCAAAAATGCCAAGACTACCAAAAAAAACATAATTAGCTACTTCTCATCTACATTCAACCAAGAAACTGTCCTGCTTAATGACCTTAACATAGATTGTACCTAAAATAATCCTAACTCTACCCCTGATAATAATAACCTACATCATTTCACTCAGCTGATCCAACAACCAATAGGATTTGACAAAATATACAAAAGCATCCATACTGGGCAGCCCACTCTCAAGCACCCCTGAAAAATTAAGCTAGCCAATACCCTCTCCGGCACTTTCAGTGATCATCACCCCACCTATATGAACAGAGAATACAAAAGCCCCCAAACCCCTGTTCTTCAACTCTGTGAGAAACTTAACCAATTTTTATAAATGTATATTTAATAACACACTTAAACAATGTGACTAGGAACTCCTCGGATACCTGCCTCTAGATAAAGCTGCATGTCACGTCAGTAATTCCTTCTTAACCATACTAAACCAACAAGCCCCAGTGAGTCCTAAAAGAGTGAAAATAAATTCTGCCGTATGGATAACCTGTCAAACTAAGCAACTCATGAGAGAAAGAGACAAAGCCTGGAAACAGTGACACAAAACTAGGACCTAATCCAACCTGGATAGATACTGATGCCTCAGAAACTGCAGCATGCCTAAGTTCGTTGTAGTAAAAAGAACTACTTCTCCACAAATCAGACCGCACATGCAAAAAACTCCAAAGTATTTTGGCAAAATATAAACAACCTTCTAAAACCAGACAGAAAACGCACATAAAATCCTTTCCCATCTGAAGCCAGCAGTGACATTGCAGACAAATTCAGTGAACACTTCCTATCCAGCACTCTACTTAACTCAAACAATAACAGCCTGTTTCCACCCCACTATCTCCCTTGATCATAGCTTCACACCCCCGACTCAGCCTAATTACCATCCAGACAGATACCAATAAAAAGTGTATTAAAATACTGAAACCCACAACACTAGTTCCTGACAACCTGCCATCCTGACACTATTTGCTACCCTGCATCTGTCCTCATTAATAGATCCGTTACACAAAACAACATCCCAGCCCTATGGACAGCCTCCTTCATAATCAAATTACACAAAGATGGCACATCCATTCAAATGTCAAACTTTCGCCGTATAGCAGTCCTTCCTCCCCTCTCTAAAGTACTTAAAAATGCATTCATCAGCAACTCCTAGCCTTTCTATTTGACAACCAATTATTTTCTCCTACTTAACATGGATTCTGACCATACCACAGCACCGAAACTGCCCTGCTACATTTCGTAGATACCATTAATCAAAGTAAAAACTCCAGTAATTTTTTTTCCACCCTCTCATATCAACTTCTCTTCCAAAGACTAAATCTTATAGGCCTCACAATACCTTTAACTAGCTGGTTCACCAGCTACATAAATAATCACACCCCATCTGTATAATGGAGGGACTCCCATCCCACCTTCCGTACAGTCATTACAGAAGTCCCCCAAGGCTCCATACATGGGCCAACATGTTTCAATATCTTCATTAACAACATACACAAGGAATCAAATCTCACCACCATAATACAATATGCTGATGACTCAAGTTTAGTTTACTCAGCCCCAAATCTTCCCACCTTAGAAACCATCACAAATGAAGCTTTCACCTGTATAGAAAACTGGATAAATAAATCTCAGTTGCTCTTAAACCTCAGCAAAGCCAAACTAATACTATGCCCTCTTAAAAACATAAATCAAAACAACACTTACCTTAATATTAGGACCTCAAACAGCACAGAAATTGAAAACATCACCAGCACAAAATTACCGGGTTTTATCATTGATATGTTAAAATTTGATCTGCACATTGACTCTGGCAATGAAAAAGGCAAACTGCAAGCTAGGCTGTGTTGACAGAGCAAAGCACCTGCTAAGTGATCATAGTAAAAAAATATAACTGGCACTTCCCTTTTCTTTCCTACCCTCATATATGCCTCAACAATATTCACAAACCTCAACTCTTACATCAAACACAAACTAGAAAGCACTTACAACAAAATTAGCAAATTCACCTGCAGCCTTCCAAACCACTCCCACCTCTGCATGGTGCTCAGTACCCTCACCTGGCTTGAACTTCCTTAACACATCACCCTCTCCCAGCACCTCAAAGCAGACAGAAGGATTCCCCATCCAATTATCATCCAATGGTATGTAACAAATAGAATCCTAAGATCCTAAGAATGTAAACCAGCTTCTAGTATTAACTTTAATAATTATTACATTGACTTGCTGTTCTCTTGTTGCCATCTCCAAGGCATGAAACAAACTTCTATACCACATTAGGCTTTTAAATAACCTGCAGTAATTCAAATCCACCTTCATATCTCTCAACTGCACAGATTTTTGCAGAATGTTGAGATTTGTGCCTCATATTTTTGTTCCATTTTTCATATAAGTTGTGATTTTCTGGCAAATTAGTGGCAAATCATTTAAGACTGAAGTTAGAAAATAATGTCAAACATTTGGGTTTCAGACTTCATACCCTTCAGAAAAATCCATGCTAATGCAGAACCTGTTATTCTATTAACTTTATAAGTTTGTAAGAGCAATATTTAAAAATTGTCCCTCTTTTTGGGCCTTTGTCCCACTTTTAGATATGGCTTTGTCCAGATTTCTTGTGGTAAGAAGTTGAGAGGTATGACCCTAATATATCACGAAGCAACTAATAAACTGTGCAGCTGTACCACACCTGCAGTTTGAGAATGCAATCCTAACTCTGTCCACTATGAATACTGTACAAGTGTATTAATATAGTGTTCGTGATTCTACTTACAATGTATTGAAAACATGTATTTCCTTAATCTGATACGATTTGTAAATAATATTTGTTGACTCTTTGCTTTGAAATAATTTGCAAGTAATATTTGTTGACTGCTTTTATTTTTTTCTCCCCGGGCCTTCATTGAAAATGGGCATTTCAACTCTTAGACAGAATTTCCCACCAAACAAAAGGAAATACATAAATAAATAAAATTTTCTCCACAGAAACATTATACTGTATGGTACTCTGAGAGTGTACAGGTACTCTTCTTACATGTTTTGCTGACTGAATTCTTGTAACACTTCTACTTAGGGTTATGTCCATTTATGCTACACTTTATCATGACCTACCTCCCTGCATGCCTCCTCTCTTATAGTACCGCTATTGCAGAGGTATTGATTAAAGTTTATGATTTCTTTGGCTGTATTTCTGCTGTGCTGAGCCTGAACATGGTCTAGGAGTATCAGTGCTCTACTTTCCTTAAAAAAAACAAACAAAAATAAAATAAAATGAAATGAAAAATAATCTTTTTAAGTTAAGTACTCCATGCATTGCAGCATTTTTGGAGATGCTTCAGACAACACCAAGCAGCCAACACTACTAAGAAGTTTGTTCATTTTGAAATATGAAACCTGGTAAAATTGTCTAGCACAGTGCACTCCACAGGTCTCGCTTCGCATGCCCAGCGTCCTTCACTAGCTGGTTGTACTGGGCAACTGAGCCAGTGAGGCTGCACTTAATGACTGTGGAAGACTGGAATGCCTGTAAGAGTATAACAATTTTTAACCTCCATTTTGCATTCTCAGCTCATGTTATGACTTTATTTCTTCGTGGGTTGCCAAACACCCCTTGTGCATCCCTTGAATGGTTGGAGTTTCTTACCCATGTAATTCTCATACCTTGTTGCAGTGTTTCCACAAAACCATGTAAAACTGGTGAACTTCCTCAGAATGCTCCACAGTAATGTTGTTGTGTCTTTCGGCTTTTCACGGTTAGGGGTTGCCACAGCAGAACTCCGGTCCACTAATGATTGTCAGTAGATTTTTACGTGCCGAGTTGCTGGCCCTGACGCACAACCTTCAATGAAGGTACGCCCATTCACGCATGTCTCCACACAGAAGACGCTCTAGCTGAGAATCGAACAGGACAACGTCTTACTATGAGGCGACAATGCTACCGCAGCACCACCACAGTAATTATCTCAGAACTCTCCTTAGAAATGACACTGCTCGCACAGTACCCCATTTATAGCTATTTCTGAAAGTTTATTTTTATTTATTAAATAATTTGTTAAATTGGGTTAGTGGAATAATACATGCAGATCTTTTCCAGTCATATGACACTTCACAAAGGCAACAGTAAGGATTACACAGGTAACTAAGCTTCATGTTTTGACAGGCAGGTGGAAATCAGAATGCTTTAAGGAAACCACATGGATATAGGGAGAAAATGCAAACCAACATCATTTATTCTGCTTTCTATAATACACTTTCCTCTAAAACACCTCTCCAGTCCAGTCCAATAATTTTCTAGCTTTATGTTTTGCTTGCTCTACTGTTTTGTGTGTGACTCTGAAACTGTGATAATCCTGTAGTACATTTACGAGTCAAACTGTTTCTGTTACTGTTTCTCTACTTTCAGCCACTTATGTTCAGTTCTGCCTCCCACCACTCAGCACATCCAACTCGAGTTTCACTTATTTGAAATTATTTTGCTCCTATCTATGACTGCCATAAGCATTTCTCTGTCATACTGTTGAACTGGAAATGGTCTATCGCAAGTTATAGTGATCACTTCACATCACAGTGTGCTACTTTTTTATGCTTATAGTACTTCTTTTTATACTCCCTGACACTATTTCACAGTTATTTCTTGTAAATGTATTCATTAACATCCAATCATAAACTCCATGTGAACAAGAGAAGCAAAAGAAAACACAATACCTTCTATCAGTTTTCAAGTTAAACTTGGTCTTATTATCTTCTGACACATTAACTGGAGGGTTTCCAAAACTGGATGGTTAATCCAATTAGTTTTGGTCTGAAACCCCCTGCTGAACACATAGGAACAGCAACTGACTGCTTTGAGAGTGTGAGCAGCCAACACTATGAGTCAGACAAGTGGTGTGAATCTGCAGCTACTAATAATACTGGACTAGCTACTAGTGCAGTATCCATAATAGGAAATGGTGTCTGCTCCAAATAGTCTTTTTAACAACTACTGAAGAAAGACTACCAGTTGGAAAATACTTTGCACTTTGCTATAGTGTCTCTCAGGAAGATGTCTGGACTGCATAAGCTATAATGACCTTATCATAGCTTAGTACAGGATCCCCTGAAGAAGCTGGGCCCTATTGGGTCAAATAGGTCCAGTTGGCCTAAGACTGGCCCTGGTTATGGGTGGGGGGGGGTACAAGATATGGCAAGATGGCAAAGGATCTTATTCCACAGTGCTCCTTTTGAACCTATTAAGGATAAACAAATTCTTAAAGTGCCAACATTCAAGATGTTAATTCTACAGGTCCTTTTGCATCTCATGGACTCACAGAACATACTAATGACATTAATATACCAAGGATGCTTACATACACATCCATCCCTATTTTCAAAGGTTGTAGACTATACCTAAATTTTTAGTGGGGATTCACCATTACCAGCTTACTTCTTTGCCTTTTAGTTTGTCTCCTATACCCAGGGCCTTTAGTAAATATCTGATACTAGTCAGAGTTTGTTGTGGAATCATGTCCATCCACATTCACCCTTACTGGATGACTGAGTAATTCATGTTCAATCCCAGGAGGAGATGCAAAGGGCACCAGAGTATACTCTAGACTGTTTTAACAAGCTATGGTTGCTCGTGAACAAACTAAAGTCAAATCTGTGCCCAGCCAAGAATGTGATCTTCCAGGGGATTCTCTTAGACACCAACTCAGTAAGAGTTTGCCTATCGCAAAAATATAGAATGTCTTTGTCCCCTTTTCCAAGACATACTAAGGCAATCAGGAGTGATAACCAGGGAGTTTCTAAGCATTCTGGAACACATGATATTCACCATACTTATAGTGCCATTAGCCAGTCTGCATTGGAGGAAACTTCAGTGGTAACACCTGGGAACAGTACATTCAGTCTCTGAAGTGCACTGTCCTGATCCTACTGGAATGGTGTCTATGCCAGGTCAGACAGGTCAGAATGAATGAGGACATGTCCTTCAAACCAGCTGTCCCAAACCAGACCTTTACTGTGGTTAAACCTACTTCCAAACCTGATCTGCATTTCTACATAAGTTTTATCTACGAAAGAAAATCTTACTGACCGTGAAGTAAGAATTTGACATGATAATATTATCCTCAGGGGCTTATATGAAAATGTTCTATGGGGTCATTTACTTCAAACATACTGAGTAACCAAAGCAAAAGAATCCTTTATAACAAAAAGAGACAAAGCATTGTTCTGATTTTCCAAGCCTAGTTTACATGAAATTGTTGAATATTCTCTAGATATACTAAAATGATTAAAGCTATCAAGAATAAACTATACTTGACTTGTCAAACCTCTTAACTGAAGTTCTCTGTAGACATTGCAGATGAAGAAATTTTAGCAAGAAAACAATTTTGTCCTTTTTTCCTGTTGCTGATTAAAAAGAATATTTGTTTTCAGATGGCTTTTCCAGCTAAGTCAAGTTATGCCTGGAACAGTTGCAAATATCAAATAACTGATTACAAAGAAGCAAATGTCATATTTGATAAGCTTTCTGCATTCAACCTGACTTAGAATATTTGTACAACAATTTATCATAGTAAAATGAGTCACAAAACCATTTATACCTTGCAAAAACAATGAGGTTGGTGTAATGGCTAAGGTGTTTACCTTACAGATGCAATGTGCAGGATTTGATTCTCACATGGAGTAATTGGCTAGGCTTAAAATGGCCCCTAAGGGCAGTTTGCCTAGTACTAATCTATGAATACCCACCATCATGCTTTACATCCCTTCTCCTGTTGGTAATTTATGGGTAATCATTCAATCATCCAAGTTTAATTCGAAGGAAGCTAAGGTGTCATTTTGTTTAAGTTGCAGGGTAAGTTTATTCCGTGGATGGGGTAGGCATTGGGTAATAAATTTCTCTCCAGCATGTTTTTTTAAGTGTTTGTGATGAATTAAGTTCCTACTTCTGGTATTAGTGGAGTTTTTTTTGACTTGCAAAGATACAGGAGGTCAAGGAAGACAGGGTCCCTAATGACATGGAATGCAAGTTATAGATCACTATGTAAGAGCCTATAAAAATGAGTTAGCAAATAGGACTTCATATCTTTCCTAGTAGCTCAGGGACTGTAGGCCAATAATCTATTAATGATTATGAAAGTGTAGGATCTTTCCAGTTACTTGTATGGACAGAAAGGTACATCCTGGAGGGGGTATTGTAATCAGCAATTGGTTTAATTAGGGCTGCATAAAGAAGAATGAATACTTCTTTTGACCTAGGTTATCTGCTTTTAGATATTAGTTGAGCTAAATGTAAATATTTCTGACTACTACTGCTGCATGGTGGTCAAGGGATAAAAGATGAAGTTATCAACCTATGTTTCCTAGATTCCTGACTACATTATCATTTTGGAGTGGGATATTTGTACATTATGTGAGAGAGAAGTATATCAAATGTGACAATACAACAGTTTTTGGACATTTAATTTTAGCAGTTTTTCTGCACATCCTAGTTTACAAGGGTTAGTTCCTGCTTTAATGAGTGGGTATAAGAAAGAGGTTTGACAGTAATGTCCAGTTTGCAATCATCTGCAAACTTTGTTAACCAAAGATCCTGATTCCTAGTCTACAATCAGAGAAGTAGGTGCTGAAAATGAGCGGTACCTGTACTGAGCCTTAGGTCATATTACTCATTGCCTTCTACCTTCTGAGGAGGTGCCTGCCACCTCTACTGTGTGAGTTTAGTCTTTCAGCTGGTTGGCTATCCAACTCACCATGGGGATCAAATACCAAGAAATTCAAAGTGTGAGGTCCCTGAATTCACAGGTAAACAAAACTGCACATCAACATAAAAGAAATGTTTGCAGAGAATCAAGTTCTTAGAGCATTCTGGTCAGTCTGGAGACCTATGACCCTTATAAGGCACTTAGCTTGCTTATGAAGCTAGCATGAGGTATAGATTTGGCCAGATCAAAATAAGGTGTGTGAAAAATATGACCACTGTATACTGCCTGTATGACTTTCTCAAAGACGTAAATTAGACTGAGTAGACAGGGTATCCCTTTGACAAAGCCAGACTGATCTGGACCTAGCCTGATACGTTTTTTGGTACTATAAATTATTGTGTCAGATATGATGCATTCCATCAAATCAGGCTAGCCGTACTAAAGGGGTTGTAGTTTCCAGGACATGGTAGAGCTGTCTTTATACAGGGCAATCTCTAATGCAGTTTGATATATTTTGGGGACAAATCCTGTAGCTAAACCCAGGTTAAATAATTTAGGGAGGGACTCCACAAAGGCATGTTTGGCACTATTTATTATGCATCCAAGTAAACTATTAGGCCCCATGGGAGCATTATTTTTAGTTTAGACAAGACATCAGAATGAGCTCCTTGTGATATTAGGATAAAGTAAGGGCTTTGGGAATTTATGTTATCATGCTAATAGCTTCAGGGATAAAGTTTGCACCAAATTTGTCTGCTAGTATCCTTGCTGTGTCTATTAGGTTTGAGTGGTAGTACCATTTTTGATACATTCAGAACACTGTTGGGTATTATTTCTTAGTTTTCTAATATAATTGAAGAAGGCCTTATAATTATTATTGGCTTCAAAAGCTAATTAAATTCAGGATTTGCTTTACTAGCCCCGATGGTCACATTTAGTTCCATTATGATAGTCTTGATGCAGTCTTTAATATAAAGAACTTTAGATCTGTTGTATTGTATAAGAAACAATAAGAAGAAAAACAGGAAATGATACTCCACAAAGAACAGAAAACAAAACAAATTAAAGTACCATCAAGAAACTGCAGAGATCTAATGAAGTTGTTATTACAAAGTGAATAAAATATGCTTAGTTAAAATAGTTACAGTATCTTAGTGTGCTTTTTTAATTGCATTCTGTTGTGCTGGTGGTCAGTGGGACTGCTTGAGTGCAGTTGACTTTCTTGCAGTTTCTTGCTGGTACTTTAATTTGTTTTCCATTGTATAAGATTTTTTTGTCTTGTTATAGAATTAATTTTAGCTGGTAGACCACCAAGGTGGTTTGTTCTTAATCATTCCACTTTATTTGGCTCTAGTAGGGATGGCCAGGTCTAGGGAATTAGCTGTGTGGAAACAGAATCCTTCTGTATAAATAGCTGCTGTTTCAGTGTTGGATCTGGTAATGTTACAAGAGAATTTGCATAGCTTGTCATAGAGTTTGAGGAAATGTGCCATTTAAAATCCTTGAATTAAGAATTATTGATTCTAGTTGTTTTAGAGATTTTGAATGGGAAATTTACAAGTTTATGGTCAGACTTAACCATGGATGGAAAACCTAGATGGTGGTACATGGTAGAAGCTATATTAGTTAAGATCAGTTTAAGAATATTATGCCTCCTAGATGGTTTAACTGTTTGTTACAAGGACTAAATGAAGAATAAAGTAGGGTAGTCTGATACACAGCTGAGTCCAGGAAAAAGTCTTTTATTACAAGGTGAGCATTTTACTATCCTTATGATTGCTTAATAAGACCATTAAAATACAAAATTCAAACACTTCAGTTTATAAGATTTTTAACTTATCAAAATCAAAAATCAGTCATCCATCTAACCAATCAAATTACGTTCCTCCCACTCCACAAGATTAAAAAAAATTGGATAATCTTGTATCATCTCATGACACTGCTATCATTTAAAGAGACAGTACTCATTCAACAAAAACTACACAAAAACTTTAAAACAGCACAGTCTAAACACATTATACTAACTTACAGGTTTTGGATATAATATAAATGACCAAGGACATTAAAAAATATGCATAAATGTTAAAATGTATATTAATACAAGACCTGCATGACAAAATATCTCACCTCTGTATATCCCATGCCTCTAGAATAGGTTTAAATTAAATGATCCCATTTAGACCACCCCCCCGAAGTTCAGTTTTCTCTGTTATATTCCTAATGCCCCCCATCCAAACACTTTCATGGAGATTCTCTATAACCTGGAATTTAAGGGCATATGAACCATCTGTGTTCACTGCATGTTTAGCCAGTACGTTATTAATGTTAGATGTCCTAATACTATATAGACGTTTCCTAATTCATTCTCTAAGGCTTCTGTTAATCTTGCCTACATAGAATGCGAAATAAATCGTAAAGTAGGCTAAATATACTATATTCCTGGTTTCACAACTAGCTGTTGCTTTAAACATGTATCTCACCACTGAATCGGGATGTATAAAACAATTCCTATTATCAGTATAGTCACAATAATTACATCTCAAACATGGGTGGGTACCAGTGACTTCACCTTGCAACTCTATTCTATTTTTATTTTTTTTTATTATTTTCCAGATAGCATAAAAATCTTTTAATTTATTTCCTGTATTTAAAACTAAAATGAGGTTTATCCCCCACCAAATTCTTGATTTTCGCATCGGTGAGTAATACAGGCCAAGGTTTACAGAAAACATCCTTCACTTGATTCACATTACTTATGAAGTCAGATAACCAGATGTATGCATGTCATTCTGTAATCCATCACTAAAAATAATGTTTAACACTAGGTGAGACTGAAGTCTCAGAGCTCTCTGTTTTGGAAACCTAACCTAAAAGGATTGCTCACCTACTTCATCTTGCCTTGCTCTACTAAGTAACCAGGGGATAATAATTCTTTAGATCAGTCAGGAAAATATAGTGAGATTAGTTGAGTATTGTTTTTCTGTCAATTTGTGAACCTGCCCACCTGGCTTATTTTTAATATTTCCTGTGATTAAAACTCTGGTGTTTATTGTAATAGTATTTTCATGTTGTTTTATTACTTATTATTAAATATAGTTAAACTTTTCATCGTGGCTGGTCCTTTAGAGAATAGCTTAACCTTTGAGAGTACTTGTATATATTTGGTGACACTGTGGCAACTCAGATATTTGTGATCCTTCAAACTGCACAAAATTCTGCTAGCTGTGTATGAGTTACCATATATTTCACAACAGGCACACATCCTGCCTTACAGAGCTGCCTGTAGCTAACTATTTTTGGCATCTGGTGTCATCTTCAAAGCTGACACCCCCAACAACTTTTAATTAAGTAGTCAAAAAATAAAAAAAATAAATGTCAGTCCTCAGTCTGGCATTCTTACTTAAGGAGTAAGCAAGGTCTGTATGTTGTTGTTGTTGTGTCTTTCGGCTTTTCCCGGTTAGGGGTCGCCACAGCAGAACTCCAGTCCGCTAATGATTGGCAGTAGATTTTTTACATGCCAAGTTGCTGGCCCTGATGCACAACCTTTCACGCATGTCTCCACACAGAAGACGCTCTAGCTGAGAATCGAACAGGACAACGTCTTACTGTGAGGCGACAACGCTACCGCAGCACCACCACTGCAGTATCAAGCAAGGTCTGTATGTATGCTCCACAATTCTAAGAAGCAAGCTAAAAAGCTCCTCTACTTTTTTAAACCATAGCAACCTACTTGCTACATATGTAACAAGCAGCTGCTATAGTTTACGTATACACAGAGCACTAATGCACTTCAGTGTGAACTGTAAATGCAATACTGGTTTCTGTTTCGGAAAGACAGTAATGCACTAAGTCTGATTGATATCTGCCTGTCGCTCCTGCTAACACTATGCACTCTGGGCAGCTGCCCCTTCACCCCACCCTAACTACCTTTCTGCTGCCTGGGTTAATTTCCTGACATGCTCAGTACAGTGATAGGCTCTGGCTCACCTGTGACCTGAATAAGATACAATGGATAACTGAAGAATGAATGAATTTATTTTTTCTATTTCTTCAACCTGTGAAATAATTTCAGTATTGTCCAGAAATTTAGATAGACTGTTTTGCTTTTGCTATATATCTAAATTATATACTTTTTGTAATGACATCTACCTAGCCAGGAATTTCGGTAACCTGATAGCTGATCAAGGAATATTTTTCTGCAGAGCCCACTATATCAGAAAACCTCCACTAAAAGCCACTTTCATTGAACCTGTCTTGCCCTTTCCCCATTATTGTGTAAATGTACAATTGGTGTATGTTACAAGTAAGGGAGTGTTAAGGCCTTTCCCGCACATGAAAATGATTTCTTTCTTTTTTTATTCACTTAAAGTGGCTTTTGTTAAACTTTTTCTGATGTAGTGGGATCCTTAGTAAGAATTGTTCATGAAATGACATGACCCTAAATTTACTCTGGATTCATAATCACATTATTCTGGATGTCAGTTTCAAACTAAATCTGCAGTTTTGCTTCCTAGCTGTCTTTCTCAGTGAAGCAATGCTCCCCATTTATACTGCAACACATAGAGGCAGTATCAGACTACACTGTCTACCTACTGCCTGGCAAATTTGCAGTAAATATTGATAAGGTCTTGCAACCAGCCCACCTACAAAACTATAAGAAACGTCAGGAACTTTAACCTTGGCAACTTCCAAAATGAACTCAAAGCATATAACTGGAATGTCTTGAAATGACTCCCATTACAAGAAGCAGTTGAGTACTTCAGTACCAGATTTCTGGCTATCCTTAACCACCATGCCCCTACCTGTACCATCTGTGTAAAAGCCACAGTTGCACCGTGGCTATCTTAAGAAACAAAAAACAACATTAAACTAAAAAACAATGCCTGGGCCAGGTGGCATGTTACCAAAGCCCCTATGGACCAAGTAAGATACTGGCAGCTAAGGAATCAGACCAAAAAATCTCTCATTCTCGACAACAAAAATCACTACACCCTCCTACCACAAAAATAGCAGCTAAAACCTCAAATGTTTTGGGCTGGTATTAACAATCTTTTCCACCCAGGCCATTCCGCCACTCCTACAGCATCAGCTGCCCTTGATAAATCCCCTGTAGAAATTGCAAACAGCTTCAACTCCTTCTTTACTGAAATTATCCAATCTCTAGCTACCCATCTCACTCCATCGGACACAAACACCAGCTCTGGCACATCTAGCCCTGATCCACCCAGCATCCAACCCAACTTTACCTTTCAAACCATACCTACAAGTCTGATCTGGACCTTACTCAAAAAGCTAAAGCCTACTATACTAGCTGCTGACCACCTCCCAGCTGAATATCTTCAAAAAGCAGCTGATGCCATAGCACTTCCCATTTCTATTCTGATCAACAGATCCATCTCAGAAGGATCCATCCCAGCAATATGGAAAATATCACGTTATACCTCTCCATAAAGGAGGAAGTTCCACAGAATTATCTAACTTTAGACTTATAGCCATTCTTTCAAAACGGAAAGCTCGCCGACTCTCAGCATGACTGTAGGCCATTCCACAGTACCACCACGGCTCTTCTGTCTTTCTCTAATGCCATCAATCTTCATTGAAACAACAACAAACTATCTTCAGCACTTTTCCTAGATTACTCAAAAGCTTTCAATATGGTCAACCATCAGCTACTGCTCAATACCCTATAAACTATCGGTTTAGACCAACACACAATGCAGTAGTTTCACTCCTTCTTAAACGGTAGACAGCAGGCTGCCTTATGGCAGAGCAAGCTATCATCCCAACGTCCTCTAACCCTAGGTGTCCCACAAGGGTCCATACTAGGTCCCCTTCTTTTCTCTATCTTTATCAATGATCTGCACACCACCATCCCAGGAGCCACCTGCATCCAATATGCAGATGACTCAATGCTAATATGCTCCGCTTCCTCTCGTACACAACTTCTAACTCTCACCCAGACCACTTTCAGCACGGTAGAAACCTGGCTAGCTAATCGCCGTCTGCTTCTAAATCCTAACAAAACTAAGCTACTACTTTTCTCCCCTAACCATAGAATTTCTCCTCCTTCCTTCAACATCAAATCTAGCAATGACACCATTATCTCCCCTGATGACCATACAAAGCTTCTAGGCGTAATAATAGACAACAACCTTAAATTTGATAAACATGTAAATCACACTATTAAGTCCGTCAACAAAAAATTTGGCTCACTGTACAGAGCCAAACCTTTCCTCACCCCCTCCCCCCCAGCTAGGGTAGCTATTGCAAGATCACACCTCCTCTTTACCCTTATGTATGCCTCCCCTGTACTCAACAACCTATCCAAAACTGATCTCAACAAATTATCAGGATGTTACAATCATATAGCCAGATTCGCTACAGGCATGGCATTTAGGACCCACCGTTGCCAGAACCTCAAAGCACTGGGATGGCTAGAGTATCCTACCTTTCTAAAGTTCAACCAGCTTATAGCAGTGCATAAAATACTCCAACAACCTGATAACACCCCTGCCCTCAAAAATATTCTCACCCCCTCATAGTGCTCCCAGGCCATTACGCTCAGCTGATAAACTAATGATACTGACCCAAAAATCCAACAACTCTGCAGGCGATGCTATATTTGCCAACTCAACCAGTAAAATCTGGAATCTACTCCCTACTACAGTTACCAAGGAAACCTCACTACCCCTATTTAAAAGAGAACTCAAAAATACCTCACATCTTATTGGCTGTGCTCTTGTTCTAAACCTGACTAACAACTTCACTAATACATGTCTTGCTACCCAACCTGCTGTTTAGCCAAGTATCTATGCCTCATAGCATTTGAATATCTAAACATTGTGAATTATGAGATCTGATTGTATTCTATGTTCACATTTTCTGATACGTCTTTGCCAATCAGATGAAAGTCTGCACATTGTGTATATTGATATCTGCCTGTATTCTTTGTCTATATTTTTCTAAACATGTCTGCCTGAGTTTATTACTCAGTGATGTATGTACTGTCTCTTTTTTGGTATGTGAAGCTTTTCTCCCCGGGCCTCTGCTGAAAATGGACATATATACAGTCAGACTATCCCGGTCAACAAATGTAAAATAAAATAAATAAAATAAATGTAGAATAAAATAAATAATTAAAGAACGGCCTTCGATTTCAAGGGATCTCCCTGCACAATAAAATGTAATTATTTATTTATTGACATTTGATTACTGGGAAAGTGAGACTGGGTAGGAGCCCATTTTCGGCAGAGGCTTGGGAAGAAAAGCTCTAAAGTATTACAAAACATTTTAAGAACAATAGTTTTACAGTCTTCAAAAATAATAACAAAAGACATCTACAGTTTAAATAATTGCACCAAATTAGACATAATGTGAAAACATTGATTAAAAATAGATACAAGTTACATGACAATGATTTAATATTTAGAGAAACTGTAGGCAAAATGTTAAGTTAGTATAATACAAACAGGAATTACAAAAATAAGTTAGAGAAAAGCAGGCTTATAGTATATTTAGAGATAAAGCCAGAAGAGAGAAATTGATAGCTATAATGAAGTGAGTGTAGAAGGGGTAGAAACAAGGTATAAGGTATGAACAGGTATTTGTTCACATCTAAGGATACAGTTAGTATATCTATATAATATATAAATTATTATAATTAATAAGTAAATATTTGATTCATTGTTTAAATATTTTGTTGCCCATAGCTTGGATCCCAAAACATTTTATTTATTTATTTATTTTAATTTTATTTTACATTTGTTAACCGGGCTAGTCTAACTGGATACATGTCCATTTTCAGTAGAGGCCCGAGGAGTTAAGCTCCAGGTTAGGACAATAAAATTAATACAATAAAGTGTAAGGATACATGAGCAAATACAAAGTATTAACAGTATGCATAAACAGGTTATCACAGTAAAATGTACAGTGCATGATACAAGAGTAAATAAAGGGATGTAAATACAATCAGAGTAGTCAAGAGAAATATGCAACATACAATGTAGCATTTTCAGTTAGTTATCTAGTTCACTTCAGGAGAAATTGTAATAGTGATGTCTTCAAAAGGAATTGCAATAGTTTTGTTGCAATATGGTGTGAGGTCTTCAAAAAGAATTGTAATAGTTGTTAGAATATGATGTGAGGGCTTGTTTTTTTTTTTTTCCAACAGATTGACCTCCCAGCTCTGCAAGTATTCCAGGCTGCAAAATCTTGAGTATAGAAACCAGTAACAGTATAATACCTTACAATACTGACTAAGGGACTCCAGTACAGGAATTATAAGTACTGGTTGAGTCAACAAAATGGTTAGCATTTGTATTGCTCTTTGAACCCAGCCACTGGGGATTCACAAGCCAGTGCATTTCTTCGTGCCGGTCCCAAGCCCGGATAAATGGGGAGGGTTGCGTCAGGAAGGGCATCCGGCGTAAAACATCTGCCAGATGAGATATGCGGAAACCAATACAGATTTACATACCGGATCGGTCGAGGCCCGGGTTAACAACGACCGCCACCAGTACTGTTAGCCGACAGGGTGCTGGCAGAAATTGGGCTACTCTTGGTTGAAGGAGGAGAAGGAGAAGAAGAGGGGGAATGCATGCCCGAAGGCAAGAAGAGAGGAGAAAGGTTAGGAGTGTGGTAGTGAGGGTAAGAACTTTGAATGTTGGCACCATGACTGGTATAGGGAGAGAGCTAACTGATATGATGGACAGAAGGAAGGTTGATATATTGTGTGTACAAGAGACCAGGTGGAAGGGGAGCAAGACCAGGTGTATTGTAGGTGGGTTCAAATTGTTCTATCATGGTGTGGATGGGAGGAGAAATGGGGTAGGGGTTATCCTGAAGGAACGGTATACCAAGAGGGTTTTGGAAGTGAAAAGAGTGTTGGATAGAGTGATGTTTATTAAGCTGGACATTGATGGTATAATGATGAATGTTGTTAGTGCATATGCTCCACAAGTTGGGTGTACGATGGATGAGAAAGAAAAATTTTGGAGTGAGTTGGATGAAGTGGTGATGACTGTACCCAAGAGTGAGAGTGGTGATCAGAGCAGATTTCAATGGGCATGCTGGTGAAAGGAACAGAGGGGATGAGGAAGTGATGGGTAGGTATGGTGTTAAGGAAAGGAATGCAGAAGGTCAGATGGTAGTGGATTTTGCAAAAAGGATGGACATGGCTGTGGTGAATATGTATTTTAACAAGAGGGAGGAGCATAGGGTGACATACAAGAGTGGAGGGAGATGCACACAGGTGGATTATATCCTATGCAGGAGGGCCAGTCTGAGGGAGATTGGAGACTGTAAAGTGGTGAAGGGGGAAAGTGTAGTTAGGCAGCATAGAATGGTGGTCTGTAGAATGACATTGGTGATCAAGAAGAGGAGGAGGAGTGTGAGGGCAGCACCAAGGATCAAATGGTGGAAATTGAAAAGGGTGATTGTGAGGTGGAGTTCAGGGAAGAGTTAAGACAGGCACTGGGTGGCAGTGAAATGTTACCGAATAGCTGGGTAACTACAGCAGAGCTAGTAAGGGAGACTGCTAGAAAGGTGCTTGGTGTGACATCTGGACAGAGGAAGGAGGACAAGGAGACCTGGTGGTGGAATGAGGAAGTACAGGAGAGTATACGGAGAAAGAGTTTGGTGAAGAAGAAGTGGTACTGTCAGAGAGAAGAAGAAAGTAGACAGAAGTATAAGGAGATGAGGTACATGGTAAAGAGAGAGGTAGCAAAGGCTAAGGATAAGGCGTATAGAGAGTTGTATCCAAGGTTGGACACTAAGGAGGGAGAAAAGGAACTGTACCAATTGGCTAGACAGAGGGACCGAGCTAGGAAAGATGTGCAGTAGGTAAGGGTAATAAAGGTTAATGAGGGAAATGTACTCACTAGCGAGGAGAATGTGTTGAACAGATGGAAGGAGTACTTTGATGGGCTGATGAATGAAGAGAATGAGAGACAGAGAAGGCTGGATAATATGGGGATAGTGAATCAGGAAGTGCAATGGATTAGCAAGGCGGAAGTAAGGATAGCTATGAAGAGGATGAAAGGCTATTGGTCCAGATGACATACCTGTGGAAGCTTGGAGATGTTTAGGAGAAATGGCAGTGGAATTTTTAACCAGATTGTTTAACAAAATCTTGGAAAGTGAGAGGATGCCTGAGGAGTGGAGAAAAAGTGTTTTGGTACTGATTTTTAGGAATAAGGGTGATGTGCAGAGCTGTAGTAACTACAGAGGGATAAAACTGATCAGTCACAGCATGAAATTATGGGAAAGAGTAGTGGAAGCTAGGTTAAGAAGGGAGGTGATGATTAGTGATCAGCAGTATGGTTTCATGCCAGGAAAGAGCACTACAGATGCGATGCTTGCTCTGAGAGTGTTGATGGAGAAGTACAGAGAAGGTCAGAAGGAGTTGCATTGTGTCTTTGTGGACTTAGAGAAAGCATATGACAGGGTGCCTAGAGAGGAGTTGTGGTATTGCATGAGGAAGTCAGGAGTGGCAGAGAAGTATGTAAAAGTGGTGCAGGATATGTACAAGGGTAGTGTGACAGTGGTGAGATCTGCAGTGGGAGTGACAGATGCGTTTAAGGTAGAGGTGGGATTACATCAAGGATCAGCTCTGAGCCCTTTCTTATTTGCACTGGTGATGGACTGGTTGACAGATGAGATCAGACAGGAGTCCCCGTGGACTATGATGTTTTCAGATGACATTGTGATATGTAGTGAGAGTAGGGAATAGGTTGAGGAGACCCTGGAGAGGTGGAGGTATGCTCTAGAGAGGAGAGGAATGAAGGTCAGCCTAAGACGGAATATATGTGTGTGAATGAAAGGGAGGATAGAGGAATGGTGAGGATGCAGGGAGTAGAGTTGGTAAAGGTGGATGAGTTTAAATACTTGGGATCAACAGTTCAGAGCAATGGCGAGTGTAGAAGAGAGGTGAAGAAGAGAGTACAGGCAGGGTGGAGTGGGTGGAGAAAGGTGTCAGGAGTGATTTGTGACAGAAGTACCAGTAAGAGTGAAAGGGAAGGTCTACAAAAGGGTAGTGAGACCAGATATGTTATAAGAGTTGGAGACAGTGGCATTGACAAAAAGGCAGGAGTCAGAGCTGGACGTGGCAGAGTTAAAGATGTTAAGATTTGTACTGGGTGTGACAAGGGTAGACAGGATTAGGAATAAGTATATTAGAGGGTCAGCCCAGGTTGGACAGTTTGGAGACAAAGCCAGAGAGGCAAGATTGCGTTGGTTTGGACATGTGCTGAGGAGGGATGCTGGGTATATTGGGAAAAGGATGCTAAGGATGAAGCTGCCAGGTAAGAGGAAAAGAGGAAGGCCTAAGATGAGGTTTATGGATGTGGTTAGAGAGGACATGCAGGTGATTGGTGTGACAGAGCAAGATGCAGAGGACAGGAAGAAATGGAAACAGGTGATCCGCTGTGGCGACCCCTAACCAGGAAAAGCCGAAAGAAGAAGAAGAAGAAAGCAGATTTGTATTGCTCTTTAAGAAAAATATTTACAGACTATACTTCCATTTTCTAATCAGTGATTACAGGGTATGTATAGAAATATATTTATCCTTTTTGAATACTGTAGATCATCTACAGAGTGGTGCTTCTGAAATCCCTCAGCGGTAGTTTGTACAGTACCTGATAAGGACTTTTGACATTTATATGAGGCCATCTCTCCAGTTTATAGAATTTTATAATTTTATAACTACTAATAGACATTATTTGAGTAGAAAAAGAATACCTGGTTCTTTTTGTGGCTCACCATGAGTTATTCCTTCTGAACCAGTTCTGCAATATATTTCTAATGGCAGCGATGTACTGCTGATTTACAGTGGTTGAATACTGTTTAAAGTTAGAAAGTATGAAAGAGATGAAATCATTATTTGCCACTAGATGGCAGTATTAACTACATATGAACTTGGACACAATTTGTGTAAAGAATTTTTTTTTTTTGATACTCTGCTTCTCCTTGTGCCCTATCTTCAGTCACCGGAGGCAACTTTTTCCACTGGACCTAATTCAGTATTTTGTACCAATAAGGAAATTGAGGTGACTGCATGCAGCATATTCCTGCTGCCAAGGATATGGTTTGTTTTCTTCACCTACGACTAAACTGACTCCCATGCATACAACATGCAGTGACATTATATATCCTGCAGACATTTGCTGGTGTGTCTCCAACATGTCTGAATTAGTACACCTTTTCAGTGAGGTTTATATTACCAGTAAAATCACCCTTCTCACTCGCCAAGAACAAGGTACTTTGACAGATATGTATTACACTGAGAAACAGACATGTTTATGTTCACAGTCTTTAGAACATTTTGTGCCACCCAGACAGTTATTTTGCTCATTCAGTACCCCCCCATATTACTAATCACGTTTGGCTATTTTTGCTCCATGGATATGGAGCATGTATCTTCAAAAACAGTGTGGGATATTATCATGACATTTTCAACAAATGTTAGTGGGGCAACTTGCTCTAATAATATATCCATAGACTGCAATTCTACTTACAGTGGTAGTGGAATGACTACATCTTGAAATTTTATGTGAAGATTTTTATTTTTATAAAATACCATTTTATGCCAATTTTCTGTCACAGCATGTAAAATATTAAAAACTCAACTTTGCTGCTGCAATATTTATTTAGGTCTGACGTTGTTATAATCCTGCATGTTTATATTTTGATAGCTTTTTATACTTTTCATTAAAGCAAAATTAGTACCTAAATTTCTGTTCTGCAACAAATGCTTAGAAATGTGAACTTCAAATGGCCATTTTGACATATCTACCCTTCTTGCAGAGGTCATGTCACATAAGTTCATCAGAAGCCGTTTAATTGAAAAGTGTGTCATCTGCAAACAAAGCAATGGACTCGATTTGAAAAAGTACATCATCTCTGCAAAGGGAGGCAAGCCTCCCTAACAACCACATCAAAAGACTTTGCCCCTTGCACTGCTGATGAAAAATAATCAGCTGCAATATTTTTGTATGTATGGATGAAGACAACATTCTCATTTGATTTCAAGGGATGTTTGTGATTTAACTAATATATTATCGCAGTACTTGCAGGATGTAGGCCATGTTATGAGGCTAATCAGCTATATGTTGTATACATATGTTTTTTATCTTGCAAACAAGAAATGACTGCTCCTGGGGTTCCGAAACATAATGGGTGTAGTTGCAGCCAGCCTGACGCTGTTTACCTTGTTTATGCAATGAATCATAGAGATAATTCGCAATAGACAGTGAACAAAATCAGTTAAGAGAGAAGGAGCTTATTATATAATCCATGTGCAGCTATAGCAGGGTCTGCGGTAAGAGCTTGTACTACTGACATGCGGTCGTAGAGAAGGGTGAGGAAAAACAGTGAACGTCAGTCATGTACACACCTTGATTTAGCACAGCATGATCACGTACATGCAAAAGTGGCAAGAAGAAGTCATGAAGAACCATTAAATGGTCAGTATGGTGGAAATGCTATTTTAGCCAAGTTAAAGGATGGTAATGGGATTATAAGAAAGCAAAGAAAAAGGAAGAATCAAGCAGGGGTGGGACATAAAGTAAAATCCTTAGGAATTTCCAGCATTGAGATGGAGTATGTGGGATGGGGTCAGGTGCTCATTTTGTGTATATATGAAGAGATTGTAAGCTGGATAGTCAGAAAAAGGTAAGGAGCTAGGGTAGGCAGTAGGGGCATACAAACACAGAAACAGGTAAGACTGACAGGGGAGGTGATGTCACAACCAGGAGGGAAGCATAATGTAGACTGAGACGTTAGACAAACAGAGCATAGATGAAGGTGAGAGGAAGACAAACAGAGCGTAGACGAAGGTGAGAGGAAGACAAACAGAATGTAGACAAAGGTGAGAGGAAGACAAACAGAATGTAGACAAAGGTGAGAGGAAGACAGAGCATAGACAAAGGTGAGAGGACTGGACAACAAACAAAAGTGAGAACAGACACAGAAAGTTGGGTACACAATGATGAGAGTGTATAGGTTTGCAGAGCTCACATCCCTGCCTGCTGTGACCAGTGGGAGCTTAAATGCCACCCTGGGCTCCCTCACCACTGGGCCCCTGCTCAGATGGAGTGTAGGGATTCAAAAGAATGAGCCACAGGAGGTGTGTCTTTAGATAGCTGATGTGGGCACGTAGCCATGGGTCATTCAGCTCCTGTACAGTATCTACCCAATGCCTGTGTTGCCACAAAGCTATCACTCCATCTGTCATTGTTACTGGTGGGGGCAACAGCTTCAACCTCTGGTCCAGGGCTGCATGGTGTGTCTCCTGCAGGTAATGTTTGAGCTGGTGAGGTCACCCTGTCAGGCTGACTTGCAGATGAGTTAGATGGTGGTGCCACTTGTGAAGGTCTGGCACTAGCAGACCTTGTCGGAGTGCTAGATTTATTTATTTATTTATTTGCATTTGTTTACTGGGATGGTCTACTGTGCCAAAAAGTACCCATTTTCAGTGGAGGTCTGGGGAGAAAAGCTCCACATTGATTTATAAAATATGTTTGAATAACAACTCAGTTTGTTACAATAACAAGTAAACAAAGTTATTAACAAGTAAACAAAGTTATTAACAATGTTTCAAACGGAATTAAAAACTTTTGTTACAATAAGGAGGCAATGCAACTGTACATAAATCTGTCTATTGACAGTACATGTCAAAGTAGATTATCATCTAATAATAGAGTGAAGGTTTGGAAGGTAGTAAGGATGGAGGTAGGAAGGTGGGAATAGTGGTAGGAGGGAGAAAGTCAGGTTATAGGTTGTGAGGAACCATCACAAGAGCATAGTCACTGGGTGCAGAGATGATGTTTCGTAGATTTTTTAAAGACAGAAGCATTACTAATGGATATTAGTGGAAGTGGGAGAAAGTTCCATAATCTCGCAGTGGAAAAGGAGTGGAGCAATTGGCCAGCAGAGAGGTTATTTTTTTATTTTACTTGCAAGAGCATTTGATTTTCAGAGTGAAGGGGTCTGCTGGGGTGGTATGGTGTAAATAGAGAAGAGATGGCAGGGTGGCTGGATGGACTGAATATTAGTTTGTGGGCACTTGTTAACTGTATGTATGTAAGGTGATGGGGGAGTTCCAGTCAGTCTAGTAGTCGAAGAGAGGTGCAGTGGTGAGATAAGTGTCGTCTATTAGTAATGAACTTGACAATTTTGTTATAGCATGAGTCTAGTTTGGATTTGAGACCGGCCTGTATGTTGATAAAGAGAGGAGCACTGTAAATAAGAGATGGGAGCAGGTAGGAGGAGGCAATGGATAGTTTTGAAGAATAAGTAAGGAACGCTTTGTGGCAGTATAGCATGCCTAGTTTCTGGTGTATTTTTTTTAATGTTGTTTTGTATATGCATGTCGAAAGTTAGGTGTTCATCTATAGTGACAACTAGTCTGTAGGATGACCTCTATGATAATGTTATCTTGGGAGAGAATAGAGAAAGAGTCTTTGTTTATAGCAATGAGCTTCTTAGGGGTGAATAGCTTAAGTTTTGTTTTTTGCGGGGTTTAAGGTAAGGTGGTTGTTAGCCATGCATGTTTCTGTGGAGCTAAGAGCTGACTGGGTGAGTTTAAGGAGTTCGGGTAGAGAGTTGGCAGAGCAGATGATAGTGGAATCGTCTGTGTATTGGATGACTGTGCCTTCAGTGAGAGCAGAGTGGAAGACATTGATGAAAATGCTGAAAAGCAGAGGTCCTAAGATGGATCCTTGGGGTACTCCAGTGGTGGTATTGAGAAAAGTAGATAGAGAGAGAGTGTTGCCACCTGGTGCCTGTCTGAGAGGTAATTAGAGAACCAGTGCAGGGTGGAGGGAGAGATTAATAAGTTGGATAATTTTCTAAGAAGGAGAGAGTGGGAGATAGTATCAAAGGCTTTAGAAAGGTCAAGAAATAGTGAGGAAATGAATTTTCCAGCATCTCTAGAGATGTGGGTCTAGATGCTGCAGCATGTAATTGCAAAATAAATGGAAATAACATAAAAATGCATGTAACAGAAAGGACAGAGAGAAAGTTTTATGTATTTATTTGGTTAGTTGTTGACACTTGTTAACTAGGATAGTCTGACTAGGCACACAGAGTAGAGCTTCACTGATACAGTTGTTGCATCAGGAATGATTCAACAATTCAGTAAAATTGGTTACATATAGAAACATATATATTCAAGACATACTGACATACTAGATAACTATCAATTGAAGAATGAAGAAATGCACACACACACACACACACACACACACACACACACACACACGTGTATATATATATATATATATATATATATATATATATATATATATATATATTTATACACATGCATGTATATAAATTAAACAGGCAAGCTTAGCATATAAACAATTTCTAAGAAAGCAGACATACTAAATTGTAGGGGTGTAGGACAGAAAGAAAATATTGTGAGAAACAGTAAGGAAAAAGGTGAGCTAGAAACGTCAGTCTAGCATTGATAGTGTGATTATAAAGATTTTTAAGTAGGTTGCTGTATAGTGTTGCAAACAGGTACAGCAATAAAGCTGGGCATGCACATAGCCAAGTGTAGTTTAGGTATTACTTACGTTTTACTTTAAATATGTTCAGTTTATCTATTTGTTTTAGCTGGAGGGGAAGGACCTTCCAAAACTTGTAGACAGAGTTAGAAAAAAGTGAGTCTCCTTCAGCATCGATTGATTTTATAGTAATTAACCGAGACTGTTTACTTGAGCATAGGTCCTGAATAGGTGAAGAATTGTGTAGAGTATTTTATAAAGCCGGACAATTTGGGGGTTTATGGATGAAGTTGTGGGCTGTAAAGAGTTGTGTATAGGATAAGAAGTGTAAGTAGTATTCTAGTTCCATCTAATTTAGTTGGTTTAGGCTTAAGGACTGATGAGATTTGTTGGGAAGGTTGACAGTAAATTTATTTTTATTATAGCATCCATTGAGTTTTATCTTGTTGGCAGAATGGAGATTTGTAAGATGATGCCTAAAGGAGTGAGGGAAGGAGGAACAAAGAGGAAATATATTTTTTTCTAGCGTCTGTGACATGGGATTTGACTCAATAGAGTACCATGGTTCTGGTGGGCTTTCTTGTTGACTTGCAAGATGTGTTGGTGACACTTATGGTTTTCATCCACTGTAACACTTATAACATTTTGAAGAGGGTGGGAGAGAGAAAAGTACACATGCAATAAAAATGCAGCTCACATACATTATTCTTCTTATAACATCATAGGTGTTATGCTTGAAAGTAAAACAAGTGCCCTCCCCAAGTTACCAGTGATGTCAGAGTACATAAACAAAGGTGGAATCAAACCTACAGATATCAGCAGCTGCAAGCTGAAAGGCAGAGTCTTAATGGGTTGAGCTACTTGCACAAAACTGCTAATGCATCTCCTCCAAAAATTGATAACACCATCAACAATCCATCCTGCTGCATTTGAACTATTGAAGTTAGAGCAAAATTGACAATATGGAACAAAGCTTTATAATAGCAGATTACAACTATAAGCTGGCAACATACTCAGAAGTTTACCAACAACGTAGATACTTGTTCACATTTGTGTCAGTACTTTAACCCATACTGTATGAAGTCGGCATACTCTGGTGCAACTGTATATTCTCTAATATTGCTTCTGGGTTTATAGAGGGAGAGTAACAGGAGTATGTGAGATCTGTGGATACTGCACATTAAGAGTATGCATGTTTAGATGAAACCACTTTTACTTACAGGACTTCTGTGGTGCTGCTGTAAACTTGTCCTCCCACTGACCACAGATGTCAGGAAACCATTATTTCAGGTTGTTGTAATGATGGTGACACTGTTCACCTGTGCATGGGATTCCCTTCATAACTCTTACAGATTTTGTGACAGCATTCCAGGCCTCTGTTTTTATTGGGGGCCTCAAACTCCTCCTGCAGAAAGTGTTGGTGGTAGCCATGGTGGTATAAATGGGGAAACATTTTAGTTTCCTCATTGCACCAACACTAACCCAGCATGGTGTATTTCCTTCACTTTCAGCAGACATGGCTTTTGTTATAGGAACAGCAAAGAAGTATTCCTGGCATCTCACAACCACACCTGTAATTCAGTCCACTTGCTGCTGCACAATGTGGGTAATTCCTTTGTGGGACCTGTGCTGAGGCTGCCAATTATATGAACAATATTCAAGCACCTGTACACTGGGCTTTAAGATATAAAACATGGCAGCACTGGCTCTGCTGTGAGCTGTGAATACAGCAAGGTGTACAGTGACTCCACTTCCATTGTGTAAGAAGTGGAATTACACATAATCACCAAAGACACAGAGTGAATCACGTATGCACAGTGCCTAGACATGAATAAGTTCAAAGCACAAAGTGAGCAATTCAGAGAGATTAATTGTGTAAGGGCTCACTTACATAATACCAGCACCCAGAGAGCTGAATTTGCTCAATGTAAACACGAGGGAAGGCAGAAAGCCTCACTGTAAACATGAGGGAAGGCAGAAAGCCTCACTGTAAACATGAAGGAAGACAGAAAGCCTCACTGTAAACATGAGGGAAGACAGAAAGCCTCACTGTAAACATGAAGGAAGACAAAAAGCCTCATTGCTCAACTGAAGAAATCATAGAACTGCAAGTTAAAAAGCTGCTCCTGGTGATTCTACTACTTTATTACTCAGAGGAGTTGGATCACAACTTGTATAAGGTGGGTGCTATTTTTTTCAGGTTCACTTTTGCAAGTGTAGCTGCATCTAGCTGTTGTACTTAAGTACATGATACATTAGCTCTGACATTAGTTTTATGAGTTGTTGTACTGACTAGGGAGAGTAGTCCTAGAAGATGCATTGTAGGAGGATTTTGTGTCAGGTCATTTGCTTATTGTATAGCATATAACTATAGCACATATGGATTTGCTATTAACAATGAAAGGAAACATTCAGGTCAATGTAGTGAAAGGAAATATTAAGGGTTTTTGGATGTGAGTGATATTTTTAGGAGAGTTATGGGCCTGGCATAGTATAAACTGTCTTGATAGACATATATGAGTGTCAGACACACCAACAGCATGTTATACTGCAGGAAGACTGTGGTAAGGGTCTGCCTGGAGGAGTCCTTCCTACCATACTAATACCAGTGTTTTCCAGACCTGCAAAACAATGCTTTCTAAGGATAAGATGAAGATGAACAGTGACACTGCTGAGAAAGCTGCCTGTAAAACCAAGTTTTCTGAAGCAGAGAATGTTAATGCAGACTGTTTGTGCAGGATACTGCTGACCAGGCCTACAAGGACCATGCCCAGAAAGAACTTGTGGTGGACATTAATGCTGGAGGTGGCCAGGACAGGATTTATTAAATGGTCCATTGTAAGGTCGCTGACATTGCACTTGCTGTGGAAAAAGAGAGCTGTCCATCTGGCACAGAAGATAGGTTGATGGGAGGTGGTATCTCAGTCAAGCCACCTCTGACAGGACAGAGGAGTTTCTGGTCTCTATCAGAGGCAGTGACACTTCTTCAAGGTTCAGCAATGTGGAGCTGGACATTGGATCAGGGCTTCTCTGTGCACCAAGAATATCCGTCCAAGATGCCCCGGGTACATAGCAGTACTCCTGTATAACAGTATATCTAATTTCCTTTGCCCCAGTACTCACTGGCCAACTTAATAATTCTGTTTGCCTTGGGTTATGCAGGAGCTTCAGAGATTTAACCTATGTAGTCATCTGCATGAGGTATGGATGTAAACGTTTGGTTTGCAAACACTACTAAACATCTGAATCTGAGGTATGTTTCTGATGCTGCATTATGCTTACATAGGGTTTTAGTTCTTTACTATGTTCAGACACACCACCCGGGGCTTCTTGATTTGTCACCACTACTGTAGATCTGCCACTGCCTGATGGGGGATCTTCAGTCTCTGATGATGATGGTGGGGGATGAGTTGGCATGGCAGGAAGCATACCTCTCAATTGTCTTGACTTTCAAATGATGTCCAAACATTTGCATAATATGTTTGATCTACTCATAAAATGTGTGGTTTTCTTGCAAATTAAGGATTAAAGTTGCTAAATAATGACAGCCAATTGAGTTTCAGACTTTGCACCGTTCAGAAAATGCATGCTAAAACAAAACCTGTTATTTTAGCTACTTTCAAAGTGTACAAGAGAAATATTTAAAACCTGTCCCTATTTTTGAGCCTTAGTTCCCTCATTATTTTTGGTTTTGTCCAGATTTATTTATGGTTGAAAGGTGTGTCAGGGTGTACTGTGTGTGTGTGTGTGTGTGTGTGTGTGTGTGTGTGTGTGTGTGTGTGTGTGTGTGTGTGTGTGCTGGAGACAGGGGATGTAACCAGTGGATCCTCTGTACAGACCATGCACACAGCTTCTGTACCTATTGGTACCTAATTCACACACACACACACACACACACACACACACACACACACACACACACGCACACTACACAGGAGGAAAGGCTCCTAAGGACACCCGCAGTCAAGGAAATGTGATACTCTCTACGTGACAATCATCAGAATCTGTCACAAGCTCCATAGGAAGGGGTGTACACATGCGGGGAGCACTGATGCTCATTGGATACATGGTTACTACTCTTACCCCTGAAGATGCAGTGCCAAAGGATGTGACTCAAATATGTGCAAGGCCATCATTAAGACATGCAAAAGTACCACCACAGCCATTTCAGAATTAGTATGGTAAAGACAGGATGTGCTAAGCAACCTCCAGGAGTGCATGTCCTGTATGTGTAATAGTTTTGATGGACTGAACCATTTACTAGCATGTGCCATGTCCTGTCATGCTTACATGCCCTGCATATCAGGCAGTGCCGATGAAGTTGTTCTGCCTCTACCTCCATGAATGGTAGCCACTGTAGTCATGGACAGCCTCGATGATGGTCATGCAGCGGTTCCACAGCTACATCTCCCTTGAGGGTGACTATGGCTAGGAGAGGACATCTCTGGGGTTGTGGCAATTGCTGCAGTGGCATGTTTAGTAATGGATGATGTTCTCAGTCATGCTACATGCCAACACCTAGCCAGGACTGTGATAGAATCAATGCTACTCCTTTTAGAGGCAGCTCTTATAGGCAGGTGTGTGCAGAGGATAGCCAACCCCAAAATCTGGACATTCAAGAGGTATGGCTGCAACTACTGCTGAGGCTGTGTCCCAGCAGACACACATTTACACCATCACAATCACCAGGGCTTTACACACTTAAATATCTAGTGACACATGCCCTTGAGAAAGCTTTTTAGGTTAATGCCTCCACCACTGGCCTTACACACAAATGAAGTTTTATTTTTCATTTTTCTCACCAATAACACATTTCTGTGTGAAAGACATTGGCCATTTGTGCTCCTTTCTCTACCTGTGCAAATGATGATAACTGTGCTCTGCCCATTGTACATAGTTAGGTGGGTAGACTACATCTGATGCATAGTGTGACCAGCCTATGCATGTGTACGCCTAGTCTGGTGTTTTGTTTGCATGCATTACCTTTAATGCAGTGTATATGTGCTTCACAATGAGCCAAAGTTATATGCAAGCTGCTACCTCTTTGCTAGTGCCACAGCGTACTGCACCTTCCTTCATATAGCATGTTCATCCCCTGCTGCTGGATCCTCCACCAACTTCTTATCTGGTTTAGCCTCCACTTCATTGTGTGCTGGGTGCTGTTCCTGTGCCAAATATCCCTACACAACTACTGTAACTGCTTCCTAAGTATGATATTGTGCAACATTGCACATACTGAAACTAATTTTGCATATGTGCCAGAGTCATACCGCAGGGCACCTCCAGAGAAATCCAGACAGCTAAAACATGCTCCACAATTACCTTGGTTTGCAATACGAAAAGTTGTATCCTTGCTGTGCTTCATTCTGTGCATTTCTTATGAGTGCTATGTGGCAGCATTACAGGGCATGTCCAGCACTGCCAATAAGATGTCCATGGGGGAAGTCTTCCCTTAGATACCATTGGTAGAGGTCGCAGATGTGCCATATGTGGGAGTCATGATCATTGCTTGGGTGGCTTGCAGACACATTGTAGATGATATTCTGTGCATAACAGGCCTCCTGGCAGTTGTTGTAGCATTACCTTTTGCAGTTTTCATACCTTTTCCCAGTTCTCCAGGCGGGGTCTTCATTTCGGGTCTATATTAGATCACCAAACGTTTAAAAAAGTGAACGGTGATTAATCGACCCTATGTAAGCAAAAGCTTGCAATGTCGAAGTGTCAGAACAGCGATTTATCACTGTTCCAACAAAAAAATAAAAAAATAAAAAATAATTTCAAACATTACATTAGTGGGGGGGGGCTTCACCCCCACACTCCCCCTACTTAAATATACCAACTCCGAGACCGCACTACAGTGCCGAAAACAGCAAAGTACTGAAGCGGCCAAGCAAATTCTTTCCCATGGAAAGAATTCACTTAACAGCTGCTTCGATATTTTGCATTTTCAGCCTTTTAAGTTCGACCAAGACGCATTCAAAAGAATGCGTCTTTGGTCTTCTAATATAGACCCTTTTGTGATGATTGGGGAGAGATGGGTACGAAGGCTGCTGTAGAATTTGATACATAATTCTATCAACTGTATAAATAAATGTAAAATGCAGACATGTTTTCTTGATAATAAATGCAAAATACAGGCATGTTTCTTGAATGTAAGAAAACACTGTAAAATGTGAACTTCAAGATTGTTGCAACATTGCCATCTGCTGTAAGGAAAACCAAGCCAAGTGTTTCAAATGTGTCTTTTTAAGTGGAAAAGATCTTATGAATCTCTTTAATGTTTACAATTCGGCTCCAGGGCGGCTGGATGAAGATTTCATGCCCATTGTTTTAAGGCTAAAGTTTATAACTAGAAGTTAGATGTGGAAGGTGCTTTATTGCTCTGGTTTCTGCTAGCATATACATGTGAAATGTCTTCTATTGCTGTAAGTTTCTGTGCAGGTGTTAGATTGCTAAATAATGCAGTTTGTTTGCCTGGGAAAACCTAAGTGTCAAAAATGATGTAATTTGAGGAGGGACCCAGCAAACATGTTTGTTAGTAATGTTTAAATACTATTTCTCACAAGAGACAGAAAAGCATTTTGACTTTGGACATCTAACTTATCAGCACTCTGTCTTGTGCTCACATGTAAGTTTTAGCACTGTGAGTTCTTGTAGAAATATTTAAAGCTAGTAAAGATTAATTAGATATTTTTCTTTGAAATCAGACCTGTCACTGTATTATTTTAAGTTTCTGTATGATCTGTGAACTCTTAGATATCGCTGTGGTGTAGTAGTTTTGTCTTGTTTTAATTATTTATTATTAAATATTTTTTAAACCTTCTACCTGTGGCTGATTTATGTAGAGATAAGCTCTAGAGTACATTGCATATTTATAGAGGTTATTGCAATAGGCCACTTTAAAGTAAGCCATGACTGTTAGTCATACTACCATTGGATATTAATATTGCACAGAAATAATTGGACACCCTTTTAAGGGCCTTTTAGTACCTGATATTATTAACTTGGTGGTGGCAGTAATTACTACCATATAGTCTGGGTAAAGGGGCACAGTTGGAGAATCTGTGTCATCCTTTCCCAGGAGTGTCTGTGAAGTTGTATAAATACTTATCTCAAAGTGTGTGTGTGTGGTGTCATCTACTTGGCAGGGACACGAAGCACTGGTTGGACAGAGAGGGTACTGGAGGTTTTAGTTTGCCCAGTTAGGCTGAGACCTAGACCCTATAGCTGTGCCAGTGGGGAGTCTTATTGGGGACCTGGTGAGCAAGGGAGCAACCAGCCCCAGACTGACAGTGTTCTCTGTGTGCACTTAAGGGAAATTGTACTTTACTGTGTGTATTAGTTATCCTTTCCTCTCTTCTAGGAGATGACCTCCCTGGTGTTAGTGGTGAGTATTGAGGTTCCTTGATTGCTGGGCCAGGGCACTGTCGTCACACCTTCATTTCAATATAGGTGCAGTTTATAGCCCATAGTACTTCAGGGAAATGGGCTGTATCACAAAACTCTTGCATGGTGTTGCATCTCTGTCATTTGTAGTATGTGGAAACCACATGTGCTGAACCATGTGCTGCAACATGGCATCAAGGAACTGATGGAATGTTCTTGAGGCAGATACATGGGATACCTCCACAGTGCCCCCTGTTAGTTGCTGAAAAGTCCTTGTAGCTAATATACATAAGGCTATACATACCTTGGTATCGACTGGAATAGGTAATCCATAACTTCAATGGGCCTGCAGATAAGAATGACACATGTTCAGCAGGTTCTACATGGTATCTCTCTCCTCGTTGTACCAGTCCACAATATAAGTGTTGTGAAGTCCATGAAATGTTAAGAGCGGCTGGATGACACAGAGTATCTTATGGCAAAGATGGTCACCACCATGAGTGGCATTAAGCACTTTTTTTCTAATAACACATTAACTGATACTGCTGCAACCTCTAACTTTTTTCCATGTTCAATAGCATGATCACAGGAATTTAACTGCATTGATTAACACTGGTCTTAGAGCATCATATTGCACTGTTTATATGTTTTTGAAGTCCTCTGCCATTTTTATTTATGTCGTTTGGATAAAGTTACACTTCTCATTTTAATAATGTTACACACTACCATCTTGTTATGTGAACATTAGAAGATATGGTGGCCAGCACTGCTGCTTGGCATGTACTGCTCATGATAAGAGTAACTCTGAAAAGCACTCAACTTGAGTGTGGCCACTTTTTGTCCAAAATTACTTACCATAGTGTGGTTAACTTTTTTTTATCACAGCCTGCATCTGGAAAGTGTGTACCACTTTGCATCTATTAAAACTGTTTTTTATTGTAATATTTAAAATGGCACTCTCTATACTGTGGTGGTGGTGCTGCGGTAGCGTTGTCGCCTCACAGTTAGATGTTGCCCGTTCGATTCTAAGTTAGAGCGTCTTCTGTGTAGCAACATGCGTGAATGGGTGTTCCTTCATTGAAGGTTGTGCGTTAGGCCCGGGAAGCCAGTACGTAAAAATCTACTGCCAATCATTAGCGGACCGGAGTTCCACTGTGGCGACCCCTAACCGGGAAAAGCCGAAAGACACAAACAAAAAATTTTAAATGGCACTCTCTCGCTCTCTCTCGCTCTATATATATATATATATATATATATATATATATATATATATACATATGTACAAATAAACATTATTTATAGTTTGTATTGGCAGTGCAAACCAGATATTTCATGCCCACACCATATTTTTGAGTTTGTTAAGGAGTGAATATCACATAACTGAGCTGCTAAATGGCTAACATTAGTTTGGTACCAATATAGGACTATAGTTCTGAAATAATCTGACATTTTCTATTAAATGCCCATGTAAATTTGTCATGTTACTCAATGATAGACAGCTGTTAGTTTGTTGTTTAGATACTGAGACATGCAGACATCTCCATCTTCAAGTTCTGTCCATCATTCAATGTGATTTTTTTGGGTGGCTAGCATTTTAACAGTATCAAAAAATGTTACTTTTTATGTAGTCGGAAAAATGATTGTACATCCTACTCTGAATGGAAGTCATAAACTCATCCTTTATATAAGTTTTTTCTATGTGATTTTTTGCCTTCTTGCTGAGCATTAGATCTTCTCCACTTGGACATAGTCTATAAATTCTGTTACCTGGAATTTCAACCAGGATCATTGGTAGAGTTGTCCAGTGGGTGCCATCAATGAGGCAACCAGGAGAGTGCTTTATGCTCTTCTTGGCATCCTAGTAATGAGGGTCTTTTTGTAATGGCCTAACCCCAAGCTTAGATGGGGAGACATCTAATCTGCATTCCCGTGGAGGCCCCCTCATTCTAACACATGTTTCATCATAGAAAGCTGTGAACAGGTGGTAGCCTGGAGAATCTAATGACGACCTAAAGGTCATGCATTTAAAGCTTCAGCCTTCCTTTAAGGAACTGTGGGACTGCTTGATCAACTTCACCACACCTTCCCCCACAGGGTGGGCACACCTGTCATCTCCTACCAACTCTGTCAGGTGACTAGTCCACTAACTGAGGTTGGGTCACCTAGGCAGTAGTCAAAACTTTATCCTTCTATGCCACCAGAGCTGGCATCCTTGATATAAATTAAATAATGCAGATCTGCAGACTATCACCATATACGTATACAAACACGTGTTTGATGCATCTGTGCATATGGTGATATCTCAAGGACTGTTTAACATTTTACTAAAATCATTGTGAAATAATGCTTAGTATGCCTATAAACAGAACAGTTGTATATTGCAGATTTTAGGATTGAAAGAAACAACATGATGTAGCTATGAGGACTGCTTTGCTCTTGCCTGAACTGGCTTTTTATTTATAGATTTGTAGGTTTGTAGGTTGTTACTAGGCTAATGATCACTATGGTCCTTACAAGCCTAACTGCACACTCCAAACCATTGGGTCCCAAGTATCATACAGGGGGAGGGGGGGTTCATGTAACTAAGGATTTTTTATGGAGAGGGATATTAGTTAAGATAATACTTTAGTTATTGATGGCCCCTGTCCACAAGGGACATGGGGTCCAGACCAGGAGTAAATTTATGATTTTTCATCCAGTTGTCAATGTTTTATTTGAATAGGGTCAAGGATGAATTCTATTTTACATGGATGGGGAACCTATTAAATAGTGTGGGAATCCTTTGGGACACATATCTGTCTCTCCAGCTAGTTCTGTTTATGTCATAAGTGAAGATAAGATCCCTAGATCTAGTATTTCTCTTTCTGTTTGTTTTGCTTTTATATTATTTTGCCCTTGTGCCTGCTGACCTGACCATCAGGCCTCCCCTCAATCAGACATTGCCATGACTGGGGGGGCTAATCATTCAGTCACCCATAAGGGTGCTTTGTGTATTTGCCAGAATCTTAGCAATGAGAACGTTTCCATTTGTATGGCCTAATCCTGCCCCTGGTGGTGCACTTGAATCATCACAGGAGCCACCTTTGCCAAAAATGATAACTCACAAATTTAAGCCCCCTTTGACAGTTTTCAGTACTGTCCAACTCATCTTCAGCCAGAGGGCAAATAGGGAAAGAATTCAGAAACTGTTGTCAGTATCACCGAAAAAACAGCTTCATTTAAACATTACTGATTTAGGCTGACATTTGCACCTCTGATGTAGCATTAACTGTTAGTGTACATCACAGAGCCTTGGTGCATTTGTTTTATTTATTGATTTTTGTTTGCATTTGGTTATGGGGAAATTCTGATTGGAATTTATACGACGAGGGAGAAAAGTATCAGCACAGTGCAATTGAAAACAGTTCAATAATGTAGATGTAGTACAACAGAGAGGTATAAGTTTTCCTTTTGCAGTTTATTTCTGGTATATTGGTGAATCGATGATTTTCTGTTGCGGTTCAGTGTATATTTAAGTGTTTTATTCTATAAAGGGGGTTGCTCATGTGATGTCTTGGAATGTGAGTCTGAATCTATTATTCTGAGAAATGTAGTAACTGGCTTTCAAAGTACTTACAATGTGTGATGCAGTAATACAGTGGATAATGTAGTAATACAGTGGATAATGTAGTAATACAGTGGATATTACAGTAATAAAAGTGGGTAATCTAGAAATACAGTGGATAATATAGTAATACAGTTGGCAATATAGTAACTGATATTTAAATATTTACAGTTGGTAATACAGTAATAGAAGTTATATAATGGTGTGTTATTCAACGAGAGATATTATTTTATTTTATTTTATTTTATTTATTTTACATTTGTTGACCGGGCTAGTCTGGCTGGATACATGTCCATTTTCAGCAGAGGCCCGAGGAGAAAAGCTCCACTATATACTAAGTACATTACATAAAAAAAATTTACTACTCTAAGATATAGCTAAATCAGAAAATACAAAAAGAATGAAAGATAATTTAAAGAGATACAAGTTTACAATAAGCAGTTCATTAAATATCCACAATTGTACAAAAAAGTACATACTTAAATCTCAACAGTAAAAGGAACAGAACTGAATAGGGTAGAGATGAAAAGAGTGGAGGAGAAACAGAGTAAGAGAAAATGTTTAGTCAGGTGTATTGCAGGAACACAGCCAATGATTTTGGAAGTACTGTTTAATTTTCTTTTTGAAAAGTGGCAGGGATGTAGTCAGAGTTATGTCACTAGGTAAGAGATTCCAACTTTTACCTATTGTGTTAGTGAATAGAGAATCACCTGCTGTGTTGTTTGCCTTTATAGATTTTGCCATGAGTTTACAAGAGGCAAGCGGTGAGTTGAGATTGTTGTAAGGGATTAGAAGTTGAGAGAGTATTGGGGTGTTGTCAGGTAGGTGTAATATGTTGTGGGCAATAGTGAGTTGAGGAATTATAAGGTAGTTTTCAAATTCAAGCCAGCCTAGTTGTTTTAGGTTTATACAATGGTGGGTCCTAAATGGGTTACTAGTGGCGAGCTATGTTGTTATAGCAGGTTGCAAGTTTGTTAAGATTACTTTTCTTAAGGTTTGTATAAATAGGGGAAGCATATAGGAGAGTTGATAAAAGATGAGATTGTGCAATTTTGGTTCTAGTTGCTGGGGTTAGAAAAGGTTTGATGCGATATAGGGATCCTATTTTTCTGTTAACTAACTTGATGTTGTTGTTAATGTGCTGATCGAAGGAGAGATTATTGTCTATGGTTATTCCTAAAAGTTTTGTAGTAGGATCAGGTGAGATGATAGTACCATTATTTGAGGAAATGGTAAAGTTTAAAGGGGCAGACTGAGTGGTGGGGTAGAAGAGGAGGAGTTTTGTTTTTTTGGCATTTAGAAGGAGAAAACGTCTAGAAAACCATGTTTCTACGGTATTAAAGGTATTTTGAGTCAGTGAGATCAGTTCTGTAGAGGATGGTGCTGAGCAGATAAGGGTTGAATCATCTGCGTATTGTATGCAGGTTGCTTGTGGGATTGCAGTCTGAAGATCGTTAATAAAGAGGGAGAACAGAAGTGGACCAAGAATGGAGCCCTGGAGAACTCCGATGGAAATGGGCAAGAGTGATGAGATATGGTTTTCCCATATTACTACTTGTTGTCTGTTGTTAAGATAAGATTTAAACCAATTAATGGCGAATTTATCACAAGAGATTCAAGAATGTTTATTAAGAGAGAGTGGTTGACCATGTCGAAAGCTTTAGAGAGATCAATGAAAAGAGCGGAAGAGAGAGTATTGTTGTTTCGATTTTTGTTGATAGTATCTGCAAAGGAAAGAAGGGCAGTGGTGGTACTGTGGTGAGGTCTAAAGCCATGCTGACAGTTTGCTATTATGTTGTGAAGAGAGAGATAGTGCACAAGTTGCTGATGAATACATTTTCCATGATTTTTGCTAGGGGTGAGAGAAGGCGATTGGTCTAAAGTTGGAAAGGTCAAGGGAGTTACCACCTTTATGTAGTGGGATAATATAGGAGACTTTCCAGATGTCAGGGATGGTTCCCTCTTGGATAGTTCTGTTTATAAGTAAGGATATAGGGTATGCAATTTCTTTGGCAGCTTTCTGAAGGAAGAGAAGGAGCTTGTCTGCAGAAGGGTACAAGGTTTCAGTTTGTGAATGAGTCTGTAGATGAAAGAAGTAGATATAGGTTTTAGAGAGAAGTTGTAGGAGGAGTTAGCTATATTAGTTGGAATATAAGAGTTGTTGGTGTTCATTTGTTTGGCTAGGGATTGAATAGTTTCAGAGAAAAAAGAGTTGAATGCATTAGCAGTCTGGAGAGGGGTTTCTGGGTCAGCATTAAGTGGGGAAGGAGTTTTAGCAATTCCTGGGGAAAGAAGTCTATTTACTGATGACCAGAAATGTTTAGAATTGTTAAGATGAGTTTCCTGAAGTTCACAGTAGAATTTTTTCTTGTCAGAGATTATTGATTTCTTAGCCAGATTTCTAAGCTGGCAAAAAATAACTAAATCAGGGTTTTGTCTATGGCATCTCCATTTCGTCCATGCTTTGTTTCTAGTATGAATGAGTTTTTTAGTATCGTTGGTAAGCCATGGGGCTGTTTTGGTCTTTACTCTAATAGAACGTTCAGGAGCATGTTTATCAAGTATGGATAAGAAGGTAGTATTAAAGAATAAGACTGCCTCCTCCAGGGGAAGTGATTTTAAGCAATTCCAATTGCATGCTCTCAGTTCAGCTTGAAAAAGGTCTATGTTAAAATGCTTGATAGAACGAATTAGCCTTGTGTTTGGGAGGTTAACACATTCTGACTTTTGTCTAGTAATGTAGGTTAGGTATGTGGTAAGCTGATATCGTCTGGCATAGTACCTACTTTATACTGTTTGTTGACTTTATTTGTGAGTATCCAGTCTAATATACTCTCTCTCTTATAGATAGATAGGTTCATAGATTAGTACTAAGCTAACTGCTCTTGCGAGCCATTTTAAGCTTAGCCAATTATCGCTTGTGAGACTCAAACCCTGTACCTTGTGTTTGTAAGACAAACACCTTAACCATTAGGCCACCCTCCCAACCCAAATTTCTTACTACTGATCAGCTGTTTTAAATTCATAGGTTTAAATTTATAGGTTCATACTAAGCTAACTGCCCTTGTGAGCCATTTTAAGCCTAGCTAATTATCCCTTGTGGGACTCAAACCCTGAACCTTGTGTTTACAAGGCAAACACCTTAACCATTAGGCCACCCTCCCCTTCTTTTAGGCCCTCTTACTGGGCTTATTTACTGGGCTTATTGACTCTTGTAGTTGAGGTAATAGTTTGGGTGAAACCATGTAGGTTAATATGAGAGGAGGGATTGTCAGCATTAATAGTGTTCCAATCTATGTTAACGTCGCCAAGAATTATGGTTTCTTGGGGGTAGGTGGTAGAAACCCAGCTAAGAAAGTCTTCTAATTTTGGAATGTTATTACCTGGAGGAAGATACAAGCATATAAAGTAAAGGGCTTTTTTGGCATTAAGTTGGAGTTTAATAATGATGGCTTCTATTTTGCTATCTTGGTTTGGACATGCTGGTTGAGTAGAGATGTTAAGTTGATTTTTGAAAAGTATTGCTACTCCACCACCCTTACGTTTTATTAGTCAATATTAAAACTGGAAAAAAGTATGCAATAGTGAATTACAATGGAGAGGTATCAGTAAATATTAAAAAGGAAAAGGATGTAATAGTGATGCATGGTGGGAAAAGGTACTGTTAAGGTATGGCCTGAAGGAAATGAGGGTATTACTTTGTTTAGTTCAATCTAGTGGGAGTGAGGAAAGTTGAAGGAGAGTCACGTAGGGTTAGCAGAAAGCACTGAAGGTATGAAATATGAAAAGAGAAGTCAGCTTAGGGTAGCGAAGTTAGAGAGGGATATTGAATGGGACAAGCAGAGGGACAAAGTATACAGAGAGGAGAGAAGTATGTGCAACATACGTACACAGAAGTAAGGTGAGTAGGTAGAGGATACCAGCAACTTTCAGTACATGGAAACTGTTGGGCAGCTAGTTCACAAATTGGGAGAAATCATAGATATTTACATTGTTTGTCTAATGTTTTAATAATATCAGCATTGAGGAGAGTGTCAAAAGCTTTGGGCAGGTCAAAATAAACAGCATGCACAGAGTGTTGACTGTCCACAGCCTCTGTAATCATTTCAAAGAAGTTTACTAGGGTCAGGAAACATGATCTTCCCTTCACAAACCTTAAACTAAGTGGAATCTGTATCAGTTAAGTTGCCTACATCTGCGTGAATGAGTGCTGCCTTGTTGCATTCCATGGCTTTGCATAGAAGACTGGTGAGACAGATGGGCCTATAATTACCTGGGACTGTAGAGGGGCCACCCTTGTGTAGGGGAGTCACAAACACAGACACAAATCCTAGGCTAGGCTGTCTTATTGGTTTAAGTAGAAGCTTGAATAGTGTATACATGGCACTGGTAACAATGCAGCCTGGTATGTTATCTGGTACCATAAAAACATTATGTTTAGCCTTTGCCTATGATTCAAAAACTTGTTCCAAGATGATTACGGGGTAAATACATTTTTAGGAATAGTAAGCATAACAATGTGGGTAGGCAGGATAAAGTTATCACTAAATTAGTCTGCTAATATATTAGCTATATTCTTGGGATTGCAGTGTGTTGTTGTTAAGGATGAGCTAATTGCATTGCTTAGCCTTATTCCTTAATTTCCTGACATAAGTGAAGAATGATTTGTAGTTTCCTTTGGTATCCATAGTGATTTTAAGTTTGTACTCTGCTTTATATGCTCTAATAGTGCTCTAAAGTGCCTTCTTGGCATGTTTCAGTGTAGTCCTCAGATTGGGGGGGGGGGGGGTTCTTACAACTTTTCATTATTTTCATTTTGTCTTGTACCATTTAATAAAACACAAGATCCACCAGAGAGGTTTATTCCAGAATTTGCCATTAAATTAAGGGCAGACAAATAGGGACTTTTCTATGTAGACATTTAGTTCTCATAGGTAGGTACTAGGCTGTCGGCCCAAGGGCCTAAGTAAGCTGAGCCAACAAGGTTCCCTGGCTTACACCACCCAAGAAAGTTATTTTCCTGTGCTCCTGTCGAGCAGAACCACAGAAGTGTTCCTGGGGTGTATTTCCTATTTCCCATCCACTCATCAAGATTTTTCTTGAAGAGTGCTAATGAGGAGCTTTGCTTGACATAGATGGGTAGCTTGTTCCAGAGTATAGGAAGTCTCTGGAACAGGAATCTATCCATCCAGCATGTCCTGTTTATTGTGGTGACAAGGTTTAGGTCCCTAGAGTGGAGTGATTGGGATTTCTTTAGGTGCAGTATGTCCAACAGCTCTGGGTTTAACATAGCTTTATATGTTAGGCAGAGATCTCCTTAGAGTAGGTGATATGCTACAGAGTAAAGCTGGAGTTTTTTGAGATGGTCAGTGTAGGGCATCTGTTTGATGCCAGTAATTTTCTTTGTGAGGTACTTCTGTGGCCTTTCCAGCTGCTGCAGATGTCTTGTGAGGTACATTTCAAAAGGGGCATTGTACTCTATAATGGGTCTAATGAGTGCCGAGTAGAGGGGAACAATGACCTCTTTTTTCCTGGATGAAAACCCTTTTGTGATGAGGTGTGCCACAAAGAAAGATTTCCTGACTGCTGTGGCAATGTGATTATCAAAGGAGAGATTACTGTCCACCTGGGTTCCAAGGTCTCTTATCACACATTTGGCATTAAGTAGAGTGCCGTTTATGTGGTAGTTCATGGGTATAGAGTTTTTACCAAAGGGGATGACAATGCACTTTTTGGCATTGAGCTTGAGGCCATGCCTCTGACACCACGCATCTGCTTCAGTTGGGCCCTTCTGTAGGATGTCCACATCATTTGGGGACTTGACTATGGCTTCTAGTTTGCAGTCATCTGCGAACTTCATTAGCCAGAGGCCTTCTGTGTTTGATTTCTACTTCTCTGAAGTACAGGCTAACAGGAGAGGTCCCAGGACTGAACCCTGTGGTACTCCACTTGTCACTGGTTTGAAGTCAGATTTGGAGTCTGCAACTTTTACAATGTGGGTTCTGTCAGTCAGCCAGTTGGCAACCAATCTTGTGATGTAGGGATTTATACCTAGTTTAGTCAGTTTAGCTATAATTCCAGAATGGGGGATGGTGTCAAAAGCCTTGGCGAGGTCAAGATAGGCTGTGTGAACCACCTTACCCTCGTCTACGGCTCTGGTGACTGCTTCAAAGAAGTTGATCGGGTTCAGAAGGCATGATCTGCCTTTCACAAACCCGAAGGTAAAAATTGGAGGTGAATGTGGCAGCCCTCTCATTTAGGTCCAATTGAAAGAGATTGTTGGGAATTTTGCATAAATGTCTACAAACTGAAGTGGGTTTGCCCTGAAAACATCTAAGAAGATTGCCTTGGCTGGTGGTGGGGTGATGGCACTACTCCTGACAAAGAAGGTTAACAGATTTGTAGGTGGATTTAGTAAGGGCTGAGGAGATGCGTGGTATGGTACTTTAGTGCCCAGGTTTGTAAGGAGGAGATCAAGGATATTAAAGCCATCAGTGGGTAGTTTTACAGTTTGCTCCAGTGCATTGCTATTAACAAAGTGTAGAAAACGCTGGGCATATCCATTTATAGAGGTGTAAGTGTGCCGTTCAGTGCATGGGTAATTAAAGTCCCTACATGCCTATGTGACTTTAATATATTCAGATTTTAGAGGCTGAACATTTTATATCCTGCAGAAGTTTTGAATGTGCACTGAAAGGTTAAAGGACTGACTAGAATATCATGCATGAACATAGTTTAGTAAGATATAATGGTTAAACGTTCTTTTCATCTGTATTTGTGGATCAGTACAAATCCTAGTAAATAAGGTTTCTAGATATATTTTATATAAGCAAGAAGAAAGGAGATGCTTGCAGAGTGCTTGCTGATACAATTATAGGAACAGAATGTAAAGAGCTGACCCGATGGGAACATTCTCACATATCAAAAACTTACAAATTAAAAGTGTCATTTTAGGAGGATTATAAATAATAAATGTATAAATAATACCTGGACACAGGAGATGAGGGAATATCCTGAATGAAGTCTACATTCCAGTTATTTGTCTGGAAGAAAATGAAGAAAGAATGTCCGTGTGATACACTAATCATGTCAGGTAAGTCAATGCTGTTAAACCCCTCTACCCATATGTAATATTCCCTACTTTTTAAAGCTAACATATGTATGTGTGTGTGTGTGTGTGTGTGTGTGTGTGTGTGTGTGTGTGTGTGTGTATATGTATGTCACGTCATTGAATTAATTCAGTGAGTATAGTTCACTGAAAACTCATTGGTCTGAAAACTCAGTTCACTTATTTACAATTGACCGAAAACTGTAGAAGTGTAAATGCAGTATGTGATGTTGTCATTTCTGATGATAAGAGTTATTGGGAAGCAACTTTACAACAGTATGTGTGGATTGGCAATGGCCACTACCATGTTATATCTCATGTCTGCAGAAACCTGTGTTTGTGCACCAGCACTAATTCACTGTTTGTAGTGGTTTTTCTCTTCTCCATGTTTGTTTGACCATAGAGTTAGTATATATAAGTAAGAAAGGGGGAGGGAGCAAAGTCACAGAGATGAGGGGAGAATGGAAAATTGCCTTCTGCAAAAAATGAATTGTGCATGATATATTTGATTTATAGAATGTTTTCAATCAATTGAAACTCAGTGAAATGAGTTTCCAGTCAAATGAGTTCTTATTCTGTGAAATTCACATTCAGTGAAGTAATATATTCCTGTATGTATATATTGCATATTAATACGAGTCTATAATGATTAATTAAAATGCAAAAGCATTTAAACATGGCTGATTGATAGCTGGATTTTCAAAACCCACCTAACCAAAAATAGCAAAAACGCAAAACATCACAAAAGGAAAACAAACAGATTCCTTCTTTGATTCAAGAGGCAAAACCCTATCATTATATTCAGACCAAATTTGTGTGACTAGTGGTAGTATTAGGAAATAATTTCTCTAAGGTAAGGTGCAGAGTTTGGGATAGAGGCAGGAGCTGGGTTAGGGTTAGCACCCTTTCATAAAGACAGACAAGAGAGCTATCTTGTCTGCATCACCTTATTAATGCATGCTCACCCTAACCTTAACCCCATCCCAACCGCTTGCCTTAGAAATACCCTTTCTGTAAAACTTCCACCACAAAAGACACTCCGATACATGCTACATACAATATTAAACATGTACAAAAAAACTGTCCCCAACCCTAGCCCTTACTCTAACCTTAACCCGCAAATACTCACACACACACACTCCCACCCATATTGCCAAAATGTTTGGTAAGTCTGAGACATTCATCTTTAACATCCCAAATACATGTTTGCTTTCTGCTCATGTACACCTACAAATAACATCACAAACAAGAAAGTTAAATCTGTTCCCATTTCTTTTCCCTAGCCCTTACTCAAATCATAACCATGAAACACTTTAACACTTGCCCAACGTTTCCCGGAATTCATTAATTGCAATGCCCTGGACCAGCTCAGTCTTACCCCCCACTAGAGGTAGCGACATCCCTGACCTGGTCATTACTAATATGGGTGACTGTTGCTCTACACCAATAGTCAACTCCTCCCTGGTTAGATCCGACCACAAACTAATCACCTTGGAAATCCACATCACTCCCACCCCCAGCCTCCCCCGCAAAGGGTAACCACCATGAAAAACTTCTCCAAAGCTAACTTTGGGCT